>NW_026062335.1:0-147958 GCF_023897955.1 Schistocerca gregaria
ACGACGAAGATCGCGAGAGGCTCTGAGATATGTGAGAAATACATCTATAAAATGTAATTCAGACTGCCTCGTCCCACCTTATGCTGTACCGCTTTGGCAAATGCTTTATCTGCGCCATTCGCCTTAATCACATCTGAGAGTAAATCTTAAAAAAACGCCTGTCGCTAATTGTTCGTCATCACAGGTACTGTTTGCTATACGGCCACGACGCGCAACTGATTTCCAAAATTCATCTTTCTCCTGTGAGGATGGAACTTACAACCCCTGGTTTATTAGACCAGTGCTCTACCACTGAGCTAAAGAGGCGCGGCCTAGCGGTACTCTTGGGTACTTCGTCCTTACGGTCGTCTGCACCATCAGACTTTAGCTGACAACACTTCATATTACCGGCTAATATTTGCAGCTATGGCGACAAATTACTGCTTGGCTACACATCTGACACGTAACCGATGTGCTCTCCAAACCACAACACTTGCATTTCAGAACATGTCTTTCACACATGTCTACAAAATCACCTTCACCTTCAAATACAGTTTCCTTGCGACTGACAGAGACGTAGGCAAAGTTTAAAGTTGCTATTTCCATTAAATCTCGTTAATCAGAAAAACGGTAATTTACACCTGCAGCGGAACAAAATTCCGTTCCGCCCAGCGTCTGGTTCGAACCCACGACCCTGGGATTAAGAGTCTGACGCTCTACCGACTGAGATAGCCGGCTTCCTCGGTGAATACTTGCCGGGTAGCACGTCACACAGTACTCGTTTGGGTTGGGTGGTCCCATACAGAATCTCTCCATGCTGCCTAATGTTTTCCTAACGTCACACTCGTCACGTACTTCACTTTTATGTCATAATCATTTCTGAGAGGCAAAGAAATTGCATGACAACAAGCAGAGCTAGTGGCGTCAAAATTAACACACATACTTCATGTGACTCAAAAGCCGAACGAGTTACTTTCCGACGTTGTTTTAGATGTGCAAGTGCCAGTCAAAACTCGCGGTGTCGGCACTCTGCCGACCATTTCGTTAGTTAACACCGGTCTTGCTGTGTGTGTTTCAAGCTCAAGAGCATCTCCAAGCAAAAAATGGTCAACAGCAACATTCAGACGGTTTCGTACTGCTCAATTGCTACATTAAAACGGTATGTTTCTTTTTCAGAACTGGAAAAACACAAGTGTGACAGCATTCGAACCTGTAATCTTCAGAGCCGAAGTCCGACGCCTTATCCATTAGGCCACACGGTCACTGACGACCAACATTTACATGTATACGACTCATCTCGAAACGCTCACACCCCTGAGGATTTGTGTTTTCGTTCTACACAGCCGCTGCCCCTTGCTCTTTCCCATCCATTCGTTACATTCAACCTCTGACGTGACCGACCAAATATAGACTGAGAAACAAGACCACACAATTTGTGCATTCGGAATCGAAGGCAGGGCGTCCCTCGCCGCATTTGCTACGATGGCCATTTGCTACTTCTGCAGAAGCGGCGGCGGCGACGACGACGACGACGACGACGAAGATCGCGAGAGGCTCTGAGATATGTGAGAAATACATCTATAAAATGTAATTCAGACTGCCTCGTCCCACCTTATGCTGTACCGCTTTGGCAAATGCTTTATCTGCGCCATTCGCCTTAATCACATCTGAGAGTAAATCTTAAAAAAACGCCTGTCGCTAATTGTTCGTCATCACAGGTACTGTTTGCTATACGGCCACGACGCGCAACTGATTTCCAAAATTCATCTTTCTCCTGTGAGGATGGAACTTACAACCCCTGATTTATTAGACCAGTGCTCTACCACTGAGCTAAAGAGGCGCTGCCTAGCGGTACTCTTGGGTACTTCGTCCTTACGGTCGTCTGCACCATCAGACTTTAGCTGACAACACTTCATATTACCGGCTAATATTTGCAGCTATGGCGACAAATTACTGCTTGGCTACACATCTGACACGTAACCGATGTGCTCTCCAAACCACAACACTTGCATTTCAGAACATGTCTTTCACACATGTCTACAAAATCACCTTCACCTTCAAATACAGTTTCCTTGCGACTGACAGAGACGTAGGCAAAGTTTAAAGTTGCTATTTCCATTAAATCTCGTTAATCAGAAAAACGGTAATTTACGCCTGCAGCGGAACAAAATTCCGTTCCGCCCAGCGTCTGGCTCGAACCCACGACCCTGGGATTAAGAGTCTGACGCTCTACCGACTGAGATAGCCGGCTACCTCGGTGAATACTTGCCGGGTAGCACGTCACACAGTACTCGTTTGGGTTGGGTGGTCCCATACAGAATCTCTCCATGCTGCCTAATGTTTTCCTAACGTCACACTCGTCACGTACTTCACTTTTATGTCATAATCATTTCTGAGAGGCAAAGAAATTGCATGACAACAAGCAGAGCTAGTGGCGTCAAAATTAACACACATACTTTATGTGACTCAAAAGCCGAACGAGTTACTTTCCGACGTTGTTTTAGATGTGCAAGTGCCAGTCAAAACTCGCGGTGTCGGCACTCTGCCGACCATTTCGCTAGTTAACACCGGTCTTGCTGTGTGTGTTTCCAGCTCAAGAGCATCTCCAAGCAAAAAATGGTCAACAGCAACATTCAGACGGTTTCGTACTGCTCAATTGCTACATTAAAACGGTATGTTTCTTTTTCAGAACTGGAAAAACACAAGCGTGACAGCATTCGAACCTGTAATCTTCAGAGCCGAAGTCCGACGCCTTATCCATTAGGCCACACGAGCACTGACGACCAACATTTACATGTATACGACTCATCTCGAAACGCTCACACCCCTGAGGATTTGTTCTTTTCGTTCTACACAGCCGCTGCCCCTTGCTCTTTCCCACCCATTCGTTACATTCAACCTCTGACGTGACCGATCAAATATAGACTGAGAAACAAGACCACACACTTTGTGCATTCGGAATCGAAGGCAGGGCGTCCCTCGCCGCATTTGCTACGATGGCCATTTGCTACTTCTGCAGAAGCGGCGGCGGCGACGACGACGACGACGACGACGACGAAGATCGCGAGAGGCTCTGAGATATGTGAGAAATACATCTATAAAATGTAATTCAGGCTGCCTCGTCCCACCTTATGCTGTACCGCTTTGGCAAATGCTTTATCTGCGCCATTCGCCTTAATCACATCTGAGAGTAAATCTTAAAAAAACGCCTGTCGCTAATTGTTCGTCATCACAGGTACTGTTTGCTATACGGCCACGACGCGCAACTGATTTCCAAAATTCATCTTTCTCCTGTGAGGATGGAACTTACAACCCCTGGTTTATTAGACCAGTGCTCTACCACTGAGCTAAAGAGGCGCGGCCTAGCGGCACTCTTGGGTACTTCGTCCTTACGGTCGTCTGCACCATCAGACTTTAGCTGACAACACTTCATATTACCGGCTAATATTTGCAGCTATGGCGACAAATTACTGCTTGGCTACACATCTGACACGTAACCGATGTGCTCTCCAAACCACAACACTTGCATTTCAGAACATGTCTTTCACACATGTCTACAAAATCACCTTCACCTTCAAATACAGTTTCCTTGCGACTGACAGAGACGTAGGCAAAGTTTAAAGTTGCTATTTCCATTAAATCTCGTTAATCAGAAAAACGGTAATTTACGCCTGCAGCGGAACAAAATTCCGTTCCGCCCAGCGTCTGGCTCGAACCCACGACCCTGGGATTAAGAGTCTGACGCTCTACCGACTGAGATAGCCGGCTACCTCGGTGAATACTTGCCGGGTAGCACGTCACACAGTACTCGTTTGGGTTGGGTGGTCCCATACAGAATCTCTCCATGCTGCCTAATGTTTTCCTAACGTCACACTCGTCACGTACTTCACTTTTATGTCATAATCATTTCTGAGAGGCAAAGAAATTGCATGACAACAAGCAGAGCAAGTGGCGTCAAAATTAACACACATACTTTATGTGACTCAAAAGCCGAACGAGTTACTTTCCGACGTTGTTTTAGATGTGCAAGTGCCAGTCAAAACTCGCGGTGTCGGCACTCTGCCGACCATTTCGCTAGTTAACACCGGTCTTGCTGTGTGTGTTTCCAGCTCAAGAGCATCTCCAAGCAAAAAATGGTCAACAGCAACATTCAGACGGTTTCGTACTGCTCAATTGCTACATTAAAACGGTATGTTTCTTTTTCAGAACTGGAAAAACACAAGCGTGACAGCATTCGAACCTGTAATCTTCAGAGCCGAAGTCCGACGCCTTATCCATTAGGCCACACGAGCACTGACGACCAACATTTACATGTATACGACTCATCTCGAAACGCTCACACCCCTGAGGATTTGTGTTTTCGTTCTACACAGCCGCTGCCCCTTGCTCTTTCCCACCCATTCGTTACATTCAACCTCTGACGTGACCGATCAAATATAGACTGAGAAACAAGACCACACACTTTGTGCATTCGGAATCGAAGGCAGGGCGTCCCTCGCCGCATTTGCTACGATGGCCATTTGCTACTTCTGCAGAAGCGGCGGCGGCGACGACGACGACGACGACGACGACGACGACGACGACGACGAAGATCGCGAGAGGCTCTGAGATATGTGAGAAATACATCTATAAAATGTAATTCAGGCTGCCTCGTCCCACCTTATGCTGTACCGCTTTGGCAAATGCTTTATCTGCGCCATTCGCCTTAATCACATCTGAGAGTAAATCTTAAAAAAACGCCTGTCGCTAATTGTTCGTCATCACAGGTACTGTTTGCTATACGGCCACGACGCGCAACTGATTTCCAAAATTCATCTTTCTCCTGTGAGGATGGAACTTACAACCCCTGGTTTATTAGACCAGTGCTCTACCACTGAGCTAAAGAGGCGCGGCCTAGCGGTACTCTTGGGTACTTCGTCCTTACGGTCGTCTGCACCATCAGACTTTAGCTGACAACACTTCATATTACCGGCTAATATTTGCAGCTATGGCGACAAATTACTGCTTGGCTACACATCTGACACGTAACCGATGTGCTCTCCAAACCACAACACTTGCATTTCAGAACATGTCTTTCACACATGTCTACAAAATCACCTTCACCTTCAAATACAGTTTCCTTGCGACTGACAGAGACGTAGGCAAAGTTTAAAGTTGCTATTTCCATTAAATCTCGTTAATCAGAAAAACGGTAATTTACGCCTGCAGCGGAACAAAATTCCGTTCCGCCCAGCGTCTGGCTCGAACCCACGACCCTGGGATTAAGAGTCTGACGCTCTACCGACTGAGATAGCCGGCTACCTCGGTGAATACTTGCCGGGTAGCACGTCACACAGTACTCGTTTGGGTTGGGTGGTCCCATACAGAATCTCTCCATGCTGCCTAATGTTTTCCTAACGTCACACTCGTCACGTACTTCACTTTTATGTCATAATCATTTCTGAGAGGCAAAGAAATTGCATGACAACAAGCAGAGCTAGTGGCGTCAAAATTAACACACATACTTTATGTGACTCAAAAGCCGAACGAGTTACTTTCCGACGTTGTTTTAGATGTGCAAGTGCCAGTCAAAACTCGCGGTGTCGGCACTCTGCCGACCATTTCGCTAGTTAACACCGGTCTTGCTGTGTGTGTTTCCAGCTCAAGAGCATCTCCAAGCAAAAAATGGTCAACAGCAACATTCAGACGGTTTCGTACTGCTCAATTGCTACATTAAAACGGTATGTTTCTTTTTCAGAACTGGAAAAACACAAGCGTGACAGCATTCGAACCTGTAATCTTCAGAGCCGAAGTCCGACGCCTTATCCATTAGGCCACACGAGCACTGACGACCAACATTTACATGTATACGACTCATCTCGAAACGCTCACACCCCTGAGGATTTGTGTTTTCGTTCTACACAGCCGCTGCCCCTTGCTCTTTCCCACCCATTCGTTACATTCAACCTCTGACGTGACCGACCAAATATAGACTGAGAAACAAGACCACACACTTTGTGCATTCGGAATCGAAGGCAGGGCGTCCCTCGCCGCATTTGCTACGATGGCCATTTGCTACTTCTGCAGAAGCGGCGGCGGCGACGACGACGACGACGACGAAGATCGCGAGAGGCTCTGAGATATGTGAGAAATACATCTATAAAATGTAATTCAGGCTGCCTCGTCCCACCTTATGCTGTACCGCTTTGGCAAATGCTTTATCTGCGCCATTCGCCTTAATCACATCTGAGAGTAAATCTTAAAAAAACGCCTGTCGCTAATTGTTCGTCATCACAGGTACTGTTTGCTATACGGCCACGACGCGCAACTGATTTCCAAAATTCATCTTTCTCCTGTGAGGATGGAACTTACAACCCCTGGTTTATTAGACCAGTGCTCTACCACTGAGCTAAAGAGGCGCGGCCTAGCGGTACTCTTGGGTACTTCGTCCTTACGGTCGTCTGCACCATCAGACTTTAGCTGACAACACTTCATATTACCGGCTAATATTTGCAGCTATGGCGACAAATTACTGCTTGGCTACACATCTGACACGTAACCGATGTGCTCTCCAAACCACAACACTTGCATTTCAGAACATGTCTTTCACACATGTCTACAAAATCACCTTCACCTTCAAATACAGTTTCCTTGCGACTGACAGAGACGTAGGCAAAGTTTAAAGTTGCTATTTCCATTAAATCTCGTTAATCAGAAAAACGGTAATTTACACCTGCAGCGGAACAAAATTCCGTTCCGCCCAGCGTCTGGCTCGAACCCACGACCCTGGGATTAAGAGTCTGACGCTCTACCGACTGAGCTAGCCGGCTACCTCGGTGAATACTTGCCGGGTAGCACGTCACACAGTACTCGTTTGGGTTGGGTGGTCCCATACAGAATCTCTCCATGCTGCCTAATGTTTTCCTAACGTCACACTCGTCACGTACTTCACTTTTATGTCATAATCATTTCTGAGAGGCACAGAAATTGCATGACAACAAGCAGAGCTAGTGGCGTCAAAATTAACACACATACTTTATGTGACTCAAAAGCCGAACGAGTTACTTTCCGACGTTGTTTTAGATGTGCGAGTGCCAGTCAAAACTGGCGGTGTCGGCACTCTGCCGACCATTTCGCTAGTTAACACCGGTCTTGCTGTGTGTGTTTCAAGCACACTAGATCGCGTGTTCAAAAAATGGTCAACAGCAACATTCAGACGGTTTCGTACTGCTCAATTGCTACATTAAAACGGTATGTTTCTTTTTCAGAACTGGAAAAACACAAGCGTGACAGCATTCGAACCTGTAATCTTCAGAGCCGAAGTCCGACGCCTTATCCACTAGGCCACACGGTAACTGACGACCAACATTTACATGTATACGACTCATCTCGAAACGCTCACACCCCTGAGGATTTGTGTTTTCGTTCTACACAGCCGCTGCCCCTTGCTCTTTCCCACCCATTCGTTACATTCAACCTCTGACGTGACCGACCAAATATAGACTGAGAAACAAGACCACACACTTTGTGCATTCGGAATCGAAGGCAGGGCGTCCCTCGCCGCATTTGCTACGATGGCCATTTGCTACTTCTGCAGAAGCGGCGGCGGCGACGACGACGACGACGACGACGACGACGACGACGACGAAGATCGCGAGAGGCTCTGAGATATGTGAGAAATACATCTATAAAATGTAATTCAGACTGCCTCGTCCCACCTTATGCTGTACCGCTTTGGCAAATGCTTTATCTGCGCCATTCGCCTTAATCACATCTGAGAGTAAATCTTAAAAAAACGCCTGTCGCTAATTGTTCGTCATCACAGGTACTGTTTGCTATACGGCCACGACGCGCAACTGATTTCCAAAATTCATCTTTCTCCTGTGAGGATGGAACTTACAACCCCTGGTTTATTAGACCAGTGCTCTACCACTGAGCTAAAGAGGCGCGGCCTAGCGGTACTCTTGGGTACTTCGTCCTTACGGTCGTCTGCACCATCAGACTTTAGCTGACAACACTTCATATTACCGGCTAATATTTGCAGCTATGGCGACAAATTACTGCTTGGCTACACATCTGACACGTAACCGATGTGCTCTCCAAACCACAACACTTGCATTTCAGAACATGTCTTTCACACATGTCTACAAAATCACCTTCACCTTCAAATACAGTTTCCTTGCGACTGACAGAGACGTAGGCAAAGTTTAAAGTTGCTATTTCCATTAAATCTCGTTAATCAGAAAAACGGTAATTTACACCTGCAGCGGAACATAATTCCGTTCCGCCCAGCGTCTGGCTCGAACCCACGACCCTGGGATTAAGAGTCTGACGCTCTACCGACTGAGATAGCCGGCTACCTCGGTGAATACTTGCCGGGTAGCACGTCACACAGTACTCGTTTGGGTTGGGTGGTCCCATACAGAATCTCTCCATGCTGCCTAATGTTTTCCTAACGTCACACTCGTCACGTACTTCACTTTTATGTCATAATCATTTCTGAGAGGCAAAGAAATTGCATGACAACAAGCAGAGCTAGTGGCGTCAAAATTAACACACATACTTTATGTGACTCAAAAGCCGAACGAGTTACTTTCCGACGTTGTTTTAGATGTGCAAGTGCCAGTCAAAACTCGCGGTGTCGGCACTCTGCCGACCATTTCGCTAGTTAACACCGGTCTTGCTGTGTGTGTTTCCAGCTCAAGAGCATCTCCAAGCAAAAAATGGTCAACAGCAACATTCAGACGGTTTCGTACTGCTCAATTGCTACATTAAAACGGTATGTTTCTTTTTCAGAACTGGAAAAACACAAGCGTGACAGCATTCGAACCTGTAATCTTCAGAGCCGAAGTCCGACGCCTTATCCATTAGGCCACACGAGCACTGACGACCAACATTTACATGTATACGACTCATCTCGAAACGCTCACACCCCTGAGGATTTGTGTTTTCGTTCTACACAGCCGCTGCCCCTTGCTCTTTCCCACCCATTCGTTACATTCAACCTCTGACGTGACCGACCAAATATAGACTGAGAAACAAGACCACACACTTTGTGCATTCGGAATCGAAGGCAGGGCGTCCCTCGCCGCATTTGCTACGATGGCCATTTGCTACTTCTGCAGAAGCGGCGGCGGCGACGACGACGACGACGACGACGACGACGACGAAGATCGCGAGAGGCTCTGAGATATGTGAGAAATACATCTATAAAATGTAATTCAGACTGCCTCGTCCCACCTTATGCTGTACCGCTTTGGCAAATGCTTTATCTGCGCCATTCGCCTTAATCACATCTGAGAGTAAATCTTAAAAAAACGCCTGTCGCTAATTGTTCGTCATCACAGGTACTGTTTGCTATACGGCCACGACGCGCAACTGATTTCCAAAATTCATCTTTCTCCTGTGAGGATGGAACTTACAACCCCTGGTTTATTAGACCAGTGCTCTACCACTGAGCTAAAGAGGCGCGGCCTAGCGGTACTCTTGGGTACTTCGTCCTTACGGTCGTCTGCACCATCAGACTTTAGCTGACAACACTTCATATTACCGGCTAATATTTGCAGCTATGGCGACAAATTACTGCTTGGCTACACATCTGACACGTAACCGATGTGCTCTCCAAACCACAACACTTGCATTTCAGAACATGTCTTTCACACATGTCTACAAAATCACCTTCACCTTCAAATACAGTTTCCTTGCGACTGACAGAGACGTAGGCAAAGTTTAAAGTTGCTATTTCCATTAAATCTCGTTAATCAGAAAAACGGTAATTTACACCTGCAGCGGAACAAAATTCCGTTCCGCCCAGCGTCTGGCTCGAACCCACGACCCTGGGATTAAGAGTCTGACGCTCTACCGACTGAGCTAGCCGGCTACCTCGGTGAATACTTGCCGGGTAGCACGTCACACAGTACTCGTTTATGTTGGGTGGTCCCATACAGAATCTCTCCATGCTGCCTAATGTTTTCCTAACGTCACACTCGTCACGTACTTCACTTTTATGTCATAATCATTTCTGAGAGGCAAAGAAATTGCATGACAACAAGCAGAGCTAGTGGCGTCAAAATTAACACACATACTTTATGTGACTCAAAAGCCGAACGAGTTACTTTCCGACGTTGTTTTAGATGTGCGAGTGCCAGTCAAAACTGGCGGTGTCGGCACTCTGCCGACCATTTCGCTAGTTAACACCGGTCTTGCTGTGTGTGTTTCAAGCTCAAGAGCATCTCCAAGCAAAAAATGGTCAACAGCAACATTCAGACGGTTTCGTACTGCTCAATTGCTACATTAAAACGGTATGTTTCTTTTTCAGAACTGGAAAAACACAAGCGTGACAGCATTCGAACCTGTAATCTTCAGAGCCGAAGTCCGACGCCTTATCCACTAGGCCACACGGTCACTGACGACCAACATTTACATGTATACGACTCATCTCGAAACGCTCACACCCCTGAGGATTTGTGTTTTCGTTCTACACAGCCGCTGCCCCTTGCTCTTTCCCACCCATTCGTTACATTCAACCTCTGACGTGACCGACCAAATATAGACTGAGAAACAAGACCACACACTTTGTGCATTCGGAATCGAAGGCAGGGCGTCCCTCGCCGCATTTGCTACGATGGCCATTTGCTACTTCTGCAGAAGCGGCGGCGGCGACGACGACGACGACGACGACGACGACGAAGATCGCGAGAGGCTCTGAGATATGTGAGAAATACATCTATAAAATGTAATTCAGACTGCCTCGTCCCACCTTATGCTGTACCGCTTTGGCAAATGCTTTATCTGCGCCATTCGCCTTAATCGCATCTGAGAGTAAATCTTAAAAAAACGCCTGTCGCTAATTGTTCGTCATCACAGGTACTGTTTGCTATACGGCCACGACGCGCAACTGATTTCCAAAATTCATCTTTCTCCTGTGAGGATGGAACTTACAACCCCTGGTTTATTAGACCAGTGCTCTACCACTGAGCTAAAGAGGCGCGGCCTAGCGGTACTCTTGGGTACTTCGTCCTTACGGTCGTCTGCACCATCAGACTTTAGCTGACAACACTTCATATTACCGGCTAATATTTGCAGCTATGGCGACAAATTACTGCTTGGCTACACATCTGACACGTAACCGATGTGCTCTCCAAACCACAACACTTGCATTTCAGAACATGTCTTTCACACATGTCTACAAAATCACCTTCACCTTCAAATACAGTTTCCTTGCGACTGACAGAGACGTAGGCAAAGTTTAAAGTTGCTATTTCCATTAAATCTCGTTAATCAGAAAAACGGTAATTTACACCTGCAGCGGAACATAATTCCGTTCCGCCCAGCGTCTGGCTCGAACCCACGACCCTGGGATTAAGAGTCTGACGCTCTACCGACTGAGCTAGCCGGCTACCTCGGTGAATACTTGCCGGGTAGCACGTCACACAGTACTCGTTTGGGTTGGGTGGTCCCATACAGAATCTCTCCATGCTGCCTAATGTTTTCCTAACGTCACACTCGTCACGTACTTCACTTTTATGTCATAATCATTTCTGAGAGGCAAAGAAATTGCATGACAACAAGCAGAGCTAGTGGCGTCAAAATTAACACACATACTTTATGTGACTCAAAAGCCGAACGAGTTACTTTCCGACGTTGTTTTAGATGTGCGAGTGCCAGTCAAAACTGGCGGTGTCGGCACTCTGCCGACCATTTCGCTAGTTAACACCGGTCTTGCTGTGTGTGTTTCAAGCTCAAGAGCATCTCCAAGCAAAAAATGGTCAACAGCAACATTCAGACGGTTTCGTACTGCTCAATTGCTACATTAAAACGGTATGTTTCTTTTTCAGAACTGGAAAAACACAAGCGTGACAGCATTCGAACCTGTAATCTTCCGAGCCGAAGTCCGACGCCTTATCCATTAGGCCACACGAGCACTGACGACCAACATTTACATGTATACGACTCATCTCGAAACGCTCACACCCCTGAGGATTTGTGTTTTCGTTCTACACAGCCGCTGCCCCTTGCTCTTTCCCACCCATTCGTTACATTCAACCTCTGACGTGACCGACCAAATATAGACTGAGAAACAAGACCACACACTTTGTGCATTCGGAATCGAAGGCAGGGCGTCCCTCGCCGCATTTGCTACGATGGCCATTTGCTACTTCTGCAGAAGCGACGACGACGACGACGACGACGACGACGACGACGAAGATCGCGAGAGGCTCTGAGATATGTGAGAAATACATCTATAAAATGTAATTCAGACTGCCTCGTCCCACCTTATGCTGTACCGCTTTGGCAAATGCTTTATCTGCGCCATTCGCCTTAATCACATCTGAGAGTAAATCTTAAAAAAACGCCTGTCGCTAATTGTTCGTCATCACAGGTACTGTTTGCTATACGGCCACGACGCGCAACTGATTTCCAAAATTCATCTTTCTCCTGTGAGGATGGAACTTACAACCCCTGGTTTATTAGACCAGTGCTCTACCACTGAGCTAAAGAGGCGCGGCCTAGCGGTACTCTTGGGTACTTCGTCCTTACGGTCGTCTGCACCATCAGACTTTAGCTGACAACACTTCATATTACCGGCTAATATTTGCAGCTATGGCGACAAATTACTGCTTGGCTACACATCTGACACGTAACCGATGTGCTCTCCAAACCACAACACTTGCATTTCAGAACATGTCTTTCACACATGTCTACAAAATCACCTTCACCTTCAAATACAGTTTCCTTGCGACTGACAGAGACGTAGGCAAAGTTTAAAGTTGCTATTTCCATTAAATCTCGTTAATCAGAAAAACGGTAATTTACACCTGCAGCGGAACAAAATTCCGTTCCGCCCAGCGTCTGGCTCGAACCCACGACCCTGGGATTAAGAGTCTGACGCTCTACCGACTGAGCTAGCCGGCTACCTCGGTGAATACTTGCCGGGTAGCACGTCACACAGTACTCGTTTATGTTGGGTGGTCCCATACAGAATCTCTCCATGCTGCCTAATGTTTTCCTAACGTCACACTCGTCACGTACTTCACTTTTATGTCATAATCATTTCTGAGAGGCAAAGAAATTGCATGACAACAAGCAGAGCTAGTGGCGTCAAAATTAACACACATACTTTATGTGACTCAAAAGCCGAACGAGTTACTTTCCGACGTTGTTTTAGATGTGCGAGTGCCAGTCAAAACTGGCGGTGTCGGCACTCTGCCGACCATTTCGCTAGTTAACACCGGTCTTGCTGTGTGTGTTTCAAGCTCAAGAGCATCTCCAAGCAAAAAATGGTCAACAGCAACATTCAGACGGTTTCGTACTGCTCAATTGCTACATTAAAACGGTATGTTTCTTTTTCAGAACTGGAAAAACACAAGCGTGACAGCATTCGAACCTGTAATCTTCAGAGCCGAAGTCCGACGCCTTATCCACTAGGCCACACGGTCACTGACGACCAACATTTACATGTATACGACTCATCTCGAAACGCTCACACCCCTGAGGATTTGTGTTTTCGTTCTACACAGCCGCTGCCCCTTGCTCTTTCCCACCCATTCGTTACATTCAACCTCTGACGTGACCGACCAAATATAGACTGAGAAACAAGACCACACACTTTGTGCATTCGGAATCGAAGGCAGGGCGTCCCTCGCCGCATTTGCTACGATGGCCATTTGCTACTTCTGCAGAAGCGGCGGCGGCGACGACGACGACGACGACGACGACGACGAAGATCGCGAGAGGCTCTGAGATATGTGAGAAATACATCTATAAAATGTAATTCAGACTGCCTCGTCCCACCTTATGCTGTACCGCTTTGGCAAATGCTTTATCTGCGCCATTCGCCTTAATCGCATCTGAGAGTAAATCTTAAAAAAACGCCTGTCGCTAATTGTTCGTCATCACAGGTACTGTTTGCTATACGGCCACGACGCGCAACTGATTTCCAAAATTCATCTTTCTCCTGTGAGGATGGAACTTACAACCCCTGGTTTATTAGACCAGTGCTCTACCACTGAGCTAAAGAGGCGCGGCCTAGCGGTACTCTTGGGTACTTCGTCCTTACGGTCGTCTGCACCATCAGACTTTAGCTGACAACACTTCATATTACCGGCTAATATTTGCAGCTATGGCGACAAATTACTGCTTGGCTACACATCTGACACGTAACCGATGTGCTCTCCAAACCACAACACTTGCATTTCAGAACATGTCTTTCACACATGTCTACAAAATCACCTTCACCTTCAAATACAGTTTCCTTGCGACTGACAGAGACGTAGGCAAAGTTTAAAGTTGCTATTTCCATTAAATCTCGTTAATCAGAAAAACGGTAATTTACACCTGCAGCGGAACAAAATTCCGTTCCGCCCAGCGTCTGGCTCGAACCCACGACCCTGGGATTAAGAGTCTGACGCTCTACCGACTGAGCTAGCCGGCTACCTCGGTGAATACTTGCCGGGTAGCACGTCACACAGTACTCGTTTGGGTTGGGTGGTCCCATACAGAATCTCTCCATGCTGCCTAATGTTTTCCTAACGTCACACTCGTCACGTACTTCACTTTTATGTCATAATCATTTCTGAGAGGCAAAGAAATTGCATGACAACAAGCAGAGCTAGTGGCGTCAAAATTAACACACATACTTTATGTGACTCAAAAGCCGAACGAGTTACTTTCCGACGTTGTTTTAGATGTGCGAGTGCCAGTCAAAACTGGCGGTGTCGGCACTCTGCCGACCATTTCGCTAGTTAACACCGGTCTTGCTGTGTGTGTTTCAAGCTCAAGAGCATCTCCAAGCAAAAAATGGTCAACAGCAACATTCAGACGGTTTCGTACTGCTCAATTGCTACATTAAAACGGTATGTTTCTTTTTCAGAACTGGAAAAACACAAGCGTGACAGCATTCGAACCTGTAATCTTCCGAGCCGAAGTCCGACGCCTTATCCATTAGGCCACACGAGCACTGACGACCAACATTTACCTGTATACGACTCATCTCGAAACGCTCACACCCCTGAGGATTTGTGTTTTCGTTCTACACAGCCGCTGCCCCTTGCTCTTTCCCACCCATTCGTTACATTCAACCTCTGACGTGACCGACCAAATATAGACTGAGAAACAAGACCACACACTTTGTGCATTCGGAATCGAAGGCAGGGCGTCCCTCGCCGCATTTGCTACGATGGCCATTTGCTACTTCTGCAGAAGCGGCGGCGGCGACGACGACGACGACGACGACGACGACGACGACGAAGATCGCGAGAGGCTCTGAGATATGTGAGAAATACATCTATAAAATGTAATTCAGACTGCCTCGTCCCACCTTATGCTGTACCGCTTTGGCAAATGCTTTATCTGCGCCATTCGCCTTAATCACATCTGAGAGTAAATCTTAAAAAAACGCCTGTCGCTAATTGTTCGTCATCACAGGTACTGTTTGCTATACGGCCACGACGCGCAACTGATTTCCAAAATTCATCTTTCTCCTGTGAGGATGGAACTTACAACCCCTGGTTTATTAGACCAGTGCTCTACCACTGAGCTAAAGAGGCGCGGCCTAGCGGTACTCTTGGGTACTTCGTCCTTACGGTCGTCTGCACCATCAGACTTTAGCTGACAACACTTCATATTACCGGCTAATATTTGCAGCTATGGCGACAAATTACTGCTTGGCTACACATCTGACACGTAACCGATGTGCTCTCCAAACCACAACACTTGCATTTCAGAACATGTCTTTCACACATGTCTACAAAATCACCTTCACCTTCAAATACAGTTTCCTTGCGACTGACAGAGACGTAGGCAAAGTTTAAAGTTGCTATTTCCATTAAATCTCGTTAATCAGAAAAACGGTAATTTACACCTGCAGCGGAACAAAATTCCGTTCCGCCCAGCGTCTGGCTCGAACCCACGACCCTGGGATTAAGAGTCTGACGCTCTACCGACTGAGCTAGCCGGCTACCTCGGTGAATACTTGCCGGGTAGCACGTCACACAGTACTCGTTTGGGTTGGGTGGTCCCATACAGAATCTCTCCATGCTGCCTAATGTTTTCCTAACGTCACACTCGTCACGTACTTCACTTTTATGTCATAATCATTTCTGAGAGGCAAAGAAATTGCATGACAACAAGCAGAGCTAGTGGCGTCAAAATTAACACACATACTTTATGTGACTCAAAAGCCGAACGAGTTACTTTCCGACGTTGTTTTAGATGTGCGAGTGCCAGTCAAAACTGGCGGTGTCGGCACTCTGCCGACCATTTCGCTAGTTAACACCGGTCTTGCTGTGTGTGTTTCAAGCTCAAGAGCATCTCCAAGCAAAAAATGGTCAACAGCAACATTCAGACGGTTTCGTACTGCTCAATTGCTACATTAAAACGGTATGTTTCTTTTTCAGAACTGGAAAAACACAAGCGTGACAGCATTCGAACCTGTAATCTTCAGAGCCGAAGTCCGACGCCTTATCCACTAGGCCACACGGTCACTGACGACCAACATTTACATGTATACGACTCATCTCGAAACGCTCACACCCCTGAGGATTTGTGTTTTCGTTCTACACAGCCGCTGCCCCTTGCTCTTTCCCACCCATTCGTTACATTCAACCTCTGACGTGACCGACCAAATATAGACTGAGAAACAAGACCACACACTTTGTGCATTCGGAATCGAAGGCAGGGCGTCCCTCGCCGCATTTGCTACGATGGCCATTTGCTACTTCTGCAGAAGCGGCGGCGGCGACGACGACGACGACGACGACGAAGATCGCGAGAGGCTCTGAGATATGTGAGAAATACATCTATAAAATGTAATTCAGGCTGCCTCGTCCCACCTTATGCTGTACCGCTTTGGCAAATGCTTTATCTGCGCCATTCGCCTTAATCACATCTGAGAGTAAATCTTAAAAAAACGCCTGTCGCTAATTGTTCGTCATCACAGGTACTGTTTGCTATACGGCCACGACGCGCAACTGATTTCCAAAATTCATCTTTCTCCTGTGAGGATGGAACTTACAACCCCTGGTTTATTAGACCAGTGCTCTACCACTGAGCTAAAGAGGCGCGGCCTAGCGGTACTCTTGGGTACTTCGTCCTTACGGTCGTCTGCACCATCAGACTTTAGCTGACAACACTTCATATTACCGGCTAATATTTGCAGCTATGGCGACAAATTACTGCTTGGCTACACATCTGACACGTAACCGATGTGCTCTCCAAACCACAACACTTGCATTTCAGAACATGTCTTTCACACATGTCTACAAAATCACCTTCACCTTCAAATACAGTTTCCTTGCGACTGACAGAGACGTAGGCAAAGTTTAAAGTTGCTATTTCCATTAAATCTCGTTAATCAGAAAAACGGTAATTTACACCTGCAGCGGAACAAAATTCCGTTCCGCCCAGCGTCTGGCTCGAACCCACGACCCTGGGATTAAGAGTCTGACGCTCTAGCGACTGAGCTAGCCGGCTACCTCGGTGAATACTTGCCGGGTAGCACGTCACACAGTACTCGTTTGGGTTGGGTGGTCCCATACAGAATCTCTCCATGCTGCCTAATGTTTTCCTAACGTCACACTCGTCACGTACTTCACTTTTATGTCATAATCATTTCAGAGAGGCAAAGAAATTGCATGACAACAAGCAGAGCTAGTGGCGTCAAAATTAACACACATACTTTATGTGACTCAAAAGCCGAACGAGTTACTTTCCGACGTTGTTTTAGATGTGCGAGTGCCAGTCAAAACTGGCGGTGTCGGCACTCTGCCGACCATTTCGCTAGTTAACACCGGTCTTGCTGTGTGTGTTTCAAGCTCAAGAGCATCTCCAAGCAAAAAATGGTCAACAGCAACATTCAGACGGTTTCGTACTGCTCAATTGCTACATTAAAACGGTATGTTTCTTTTTCAGAACTGGAAAAACACAAGCGTGACAGCATTCGAACCTGTAATCTTCCGAGCCGAAGTCCGACGCCTTATCCATTAGGCCACACGAGCACTGACGACCAACATTTACATGTATACGACTCATCTCGAAACGCTCACACCCCTGAGGATTTGTGTTTTCGTTCTACACAGCCGCTGCCCCTTGCTCTTTCCCACCCATTCGTTACATTCAACCTCTGACGTGACCGACCAAATATAGACTGAGAAACAAGACCACACACTTTGTGCATTCGGAATCGAAGGCAGGGCGTCCCTCGCCGCATTTGCTACGATGGCCATTTGCTACTTCTGCAGAAGCGGCGGCGGCGACGACGACGACGAAGAAGATCGCGAGAGGCTCTGAGATATGTGAGAAATACATCTATAAAATGTAATTCAGGCTGCCTCGTCCCACCTTATGCTGTACCGCTTTGGCAAATGCTTTATCTGCGCCATTCGCCTTAATCACATCTGAGAGTAAATCTTAAAAAAACGCCTGTCGCTAATTGTTCGTCATCACAGGTACTGTTTGCTATACGGCCACGACGCGCAACTGATTTCCAAAATTCATCTTTCTCCTGTGAGGGTGGAACTTACAACCCCTGGTTTATTAGACCAGTGCTCTACCACTGAGCTAAAGAGGCGCGGCCTAGCGGTACTCTTGGGTACTTCGTCCTTACGGTCGTCTGCACCATCAGACTTTAGCTGACAACACTTCATATTACCGGCTAATATTTGCAGCTATGGCGACAAATTACTGCTTGGCTACACATCTGACACGTAACCGATGTGCTCTCCAAACCACAACACTTGCATTTCAGAACATGTCTTTCACACATGTCTACAAAATCACCTTCACCTTCAAATACAGTTTCCTTGCGACTGACAGAGACGTAGGCAAAGTTTAAAGTTGCTATTTCCATTAAATCTCGTTAATCAGAAAAACGGTAATTTACACCTGCAGCGGAACAAAATTCCGTTCCGCCCAGCGTCTGGCTCGAACCCACGACCCTGGGATTAAGAGTCTGACGCTCTACCGACTGAGCTAGCCGGCTACCTCGGTGAATACTTGCCGGGTAGCACGTCACACAGTACTCGTTTGGGTTGGGTGGTCCCATACAGAATCTCTCCATGCTGCCTAATGTTTTCCTAACGTCACACTCGTCACGTACTTCACTTTTATGTCATAATCATTTCTGAGAGGCAAAGAAATTGCATGACAACAAGCAGAGCTAGTGGCGTCAAAATTAACACACATACTTTATGTGACTCAAAAGCCGAACGAGTTACTTTCCGACGTTGTTTTAGATGTGTGAGTGCCAGTCAAAACTGGCGGTGTCGGCACTCTGCCGACCATTTCGCTAGTTAACACCGGTCTTGCTGTGTGTGTTTCAAGCTCAAGAGCATCTCCAAGCAAAAAATGGTCAACAGCAACATTCAGACGGTTTCGTACTGCTCAATTGCTACATTAAAACGGTATGTTTCTTTTTCAGAACTGGAAAAACACAAGCGTGACAGCATTCGAACCTGTAATCTTCCGAGCCGAAGTCCGACGCCTTATCCATTAGGCCACACGAGCACTGACGACCAACATTTACATGTATACGACTCATCTCGAAACGCTCACACCCCTGAGGATTTGTGTTTTCGTTCTACACAGCTGCTGCCCCTTGCTCTTTCCCACCCATTCGTTACATTCAACCTCTGACGTGACCGACCAAATATAGACTGAGAAACAAGACCACACACTTTGTGCATTCGGAATCGAAGGCAGGGCGTCCCTCGCCGCATTTGCTACGATGGCCATTTGCTACTTCTGCAGAAGCGGCGGCGGCGACGACGACGACGACGACGACGAAGATCGCGAGAGGCTCTGAGATATGTGAGAAATACATCTATAAAATGTAATTCAGGCTGCCTCGTCCCACCTTATGCTGTACCGCTTTGGCAAATGCTTTATCTGCGCCATTCGCCTTAATCACATCTGAGAGTAAATCTTAAAAAAACGCCTGTCGCTAATTGTTCGTCATCACAGGTACTGTTTGCTATACGGCCACGACGCGCAACTGATTTCCAAAATTCATCTTTCTCCTGTGAGGATGGAACTTACAACCCCTGGTTTATTAGACCAGTGCTCTACCACTGAGCTAAAGAGGCGCGGCCTAGCGGTACTCTTGGGTACTTCGTCCTTACGGTCGTCTGCACCATCAGACTTTAGCTGACAACACTTCATATTACCGGCTAATATTTGCAGCTATGGCGACAAATTACTGCTTGGCTACACATCTGACACGTAACCGATGTGCTCTCCAAACCACAACACTTGCATTTCAGAACATGTCTTTCACACATGTCTACAAAATCACCTTCACCTTCAAATACAGTTTCCTTGCGACTGACAGAGACGTAGGCAAAGTTTAAAGTTGCTATTTCCATTAAATCTCGTTAATCAGAAAAACGGTAATTTACACCTGCAGCGGAACAAAATTCCGTTCCGCCCAGCGTCTGGCTCGAACCCACGACCCTGGGATTAAGAGTCTGACGCTCTAGCGACTGAGCTAGCCGGCTACCTCGGTGAATACTTGCCGGGTAGCACGTCACACAGTACTCGTTTGGGTTGGGTGGTCCCATACAGAATCTCTCCATGCTGCCTAATGTTTTCCTAACGTCACACTCGTCACGTACTTCACTTTTATGTCATAATCATTTCTGAGAGGCAAAGAAATTGCATGACAACAAGCAGAGCTAGTGGCGTCAAAATTAACACACATACTTTATGTGACTCAAAAGCCGAACGAGTTACTTTCCGACGTTGTTTTAGATGTGCGAGTGCCAGTCAAAACTGGCGGTGTCGGCACTCTGCCGACCATTTCGCTAGTTAACACCGGTCTTGCTGTGTGTGTTTCAAGCTCAAGAGCATCTCCAAGCAAAAAATGGTCAACAGCAACATTCAGACGGTTTCGTACTGCTCAATTGCTACATTAAAACGGTATGTTTCTTTTTCAGAACTGGAAAAACACAAGCGTGACAGCATTCGAACCTGTAATCTTCCGAGCCGAAGTCCGACGCCTTATCCATTAGGCCACACGAGCACTGACGACCAACATTTACCTGTATACGACTCATCTCGAAACGCTCACACCCCTGAGGATTTGTGTTTTCGTTCTACACAGCCGCTGCCCCTTGCTCTTTCCCACCCATTCGTTACATTCAACCTCTGACGTGACCGACCAAATATAGACTGAGAAACAAGACCACACACTTTGTGCATTCGGAATCGAAGGCAGGGCGTCCCTCGCCGCATTTGCTACGATGGCCATTTGCTACTTCTGCAGAAGCGGCGGCGGCGACGACGACGACGACGACGACGACGACGACGACGACGACGACGAAGATCGCGAGAGGCTCTGAGATATGTGAGAAATACATCTATAAAATGTAATTCAGGCTGCCTCGTCCCACCTTATGCTGTACCGCTTTGGCAAATGCTTTATCTGCGCCATTCGCCTTAATCACATCTGAGAGTAAATCTTAAAAAAACGCCTGTCGCTAATTGTTCGTCATCACAGGTACTGTTTGCTATACGGCCACGACGCGCAACTGATTTCCAAAATTCATCTTTCTCCTGTGAGGATGGAACTTACAACCCCTGGTTTATTAGACCAGTGCTCTACCACTGAGCTAAAGAGGCGCGGCCTAGCGGTACTCTTGGGTACTTCGTCCTTACGGTCGTCTGCACCATCAGACTTTAGCTGACAACACTTCATATTACCGGCTAATATTTGCAGCTATGGCGACAAATTACTGCTTGGCTACACATCTGACACGTAACCGATGTGCTCTCCAAACCACAACACTTGCATTTCAGAACATGTCTTTCACACATGTCTACAAAATCACCTTCACCTTCAAATACAGTTTCCTTGCGACTGACAGAGACGTAGGCAAAGTTTAAAGTTGCTATTTCCATTAAATCTCGTTAATCAGAAAAACGGTAATTTACACCTGCAGCGGAACAAAATTCCGTTCCGCCCAGCGTCTGGCTCGAACCCACGACCCTGGGATTAAGAGTCTGACGCTCTAGCGACTGAGCTAGCCGGCTACCTCGGTGAATACTTGCCGGGTAGCACGTCACACAGTACTCGTTTGGGTTGGGTGGTCCCATACAGAATCTCTCCATGCTGCCTAATGTTTTCCTAACGTCACACTCGTCACGTACTTCACTTTTATGTCATAATCATTTCTGAGAGGCAAAGAAATTGCATGACAACAAGCAGAGCTAGTGGCGTCAAAATTAACACACATACTTTATGTGACTCAAAAGCCGAACGAGTTACTTTCCGACGTTGTTTTAGATGTGCGAGTGCCAGTCAAAACTGGCGGTGTCGGCACTCTGCCGACCATTTCGCTAGTTAACACCGGTCTTGCTGTGTGTGTTTCAAGCTCAAGAGCATCTCCAAGCAAAAAATGGTCAACAGCAACATTCAGACGGTTTCGTACTGCTCAATTGCTACATTAAAACGGTATGTTTCTTTTTCAGAACTGGAAAAACACAAGCGTGACAGCATTCGAACCTGTAATCTTCCGAGCCGAAGTCCGACGCCTTATCCATTAGGCCACACGAGCACTGACGACCAACATTTACCTGTATACGACTCATCTCGAAACGCTCACACCCCTGAGGATTTGTGTTTTCGTTCTACACAGCCGCTGCCCCTTGCTCTTTCCCACCCATTCGTTACATTCAACCTCTGACGTGACCGACCAAATATAGACTGAGAAACAAGACCACACACTTTGTGCATTCGGAATCGAAGGCAGGGCGTCCCTCGCCGCATTTGCTACGATGGCCATTTGCTACTTCTGCAGAAGCGGCGGCGGCGACGACGACGACGACGACGACGAAGATCGCGAGAGGCTCTGAGATATGTGAGAAATACATCTATAAAATGCAATTCAGGCTGCCTCGTCCCACCTTATGCTGTACCGCTTTGGCAAATGCTTTATCTGCGCCATTCGCCTTAATCACATCTGAGAGTAAATCTTAAAAAAACGCCTGTCGCTAATTGTTCGTCATCACAGGTACTGTTTGCTATACGGCCACGACGCGCAACTGATTTCCAAAATTCATCTTTCTCCTGTGAGGATGGAACTTACAACCCCTGGTTTATTAGACCAGTGCTCTACCACTGAGCTAAAGAGGCGCGGCCTAGCGGTACTCTTGGGTACTTCGTCCTTACGGTCGTCTGCACCATCAGACTTTAGCTGACAACACTTCATATTACCGGCTAATATTTGCAGCTATGGCGACAAATTACTGCTTGGCTACACATCTGACACGTAACCGATGTGCTCTCCAAACCACAACACTTGCATTTCAGAACATGTCTTTCACACATGTCTACAAAATCACCTTCACCTTCAAATACAGTTTCCTTGCGACTGACAGAGACGTAGGCAAAGTTTAAAGTTGCTATTTCCATTAAATCTCGTTAATCAGAAAAACGGTAATTTACACCTGCAGCGGAACAAAATTCCGTTCCGCCCAGCGTCTGGCTCGAACCCACGACCCTGGGATTAAGAGTCTGACGCTCTACCGACTGAGCTAGCCGGCTACCTCGGTGAATACTTGCCGGGTAGCACGTCACACAGTACTCGTTTGGGTTGGGTGGTCCCATACAGAATCTCTCCATGCTGCCTAATGTTTTCCTAACGTCACACTCGTCACGTACTTCACTTTTATGTCATAATCATTTCTGAGAGGCAAAGAAATTGCATGACAACAAGCAGAGCTAGTGGCGTCAAAATTAACACACATACTTTATGTGACTCAAAAGCCGAACGAGTTACTTTCCGACGTTGTTTTAGATGTGCGAGTGCCAGTCAAAACTGGCGGTGTCGGCACTCTGCCGACCATTTCGCTAGTTAACACCGGTCTTGCTGTGTGTGTTTCAAGCTCAAGAGCATCTCCAAGCAAAAAATGGTCAACAGCAACATTCAGACGGTTTCGTACTGCTCAATTGCTACATTAAAACGGTATGTTTCTTTTTCAGAACTGGAAAAACACAAGCGTGACAGCATTCGAACCTGTAATCTTCAGAGCCGAAGTCCGACGCCTTATCCTCTAGGCCACACGGTCACTGACGACCAACATTTACATGTATACGACTCATCTCGAAACGCTCACACCCCTGAGGATTTGTGTTTTCGTTCTACACAGCCGCTGCCCCTTGCTCTTTCCCACCCATTCGTTACATTCAACCTCTGACGTGACCGACCAAATATAGACTGAGAAACAAGACCACACACTTTGTGCATTCGGAATCGAAGGCAGGGCGTCCCTCGCCGCATTTGCTACGATGGCCATTTGCTACTTCTGCAGAAGCGGCGGCGGCGACGACGACGACGACGACGACGACGAAGATCGCGAGAGGCTCTGAGATATGTGAGAAATACATCTATAAAATGTAATTCAGGCTGCCTCGTCCCACCTTATGCTGTACCGCTTTGGCAAATGCTTTATCTGCGCCATTCGCCTTAATCACATCTGAGAGTAAATCTTAAAAAAACGCCTGTCGCTAATTGTTCGTCATCACAGGTACTGTTTGCTATACGGCCACGACGCGCAACTGATTTCCAAAATTCATCTTTCTCCTGTGAGGATGGAACTTACAACCCCTGGTTTATTAGACCAGTGCTCTACCACTGAGCTAAAGAGGCGCGGCCTAGCGGTACTCTTGGGTACTTCGTCCTTACGGTCGTCTGCACCATCAGACTTTAGCTGACAACACTTCATATTACCGGCTAATATTTGCAGCTATGGCGACAAATTACTGCTTGGCTACACATCTGACACGTAACCGATGTGCTCTCCAAACCACAACACTTGCATTTCAGAACATGTCTTTCACACATGTCTACAAAATCACCTTCACCTTCAAATACAGTTTCCTTGCGACTGACAGAGACGTAGGCAAAGTTTAAAGTTGCTATTTCCATTAAATCTCGTTAATCAGAAAAACGGTAATTTACACCTGCAGCGGAACAAAATTCCGTTCCGCCCAGCGTCTGGCTCGAACCCACGACCCTGGGATTAAGAGTCTGACGCTCTACCGACTGAGCTAGCCGGCTACCTCGGTGAATACTTGCCGGGTAGCACGTCACACAGTACTCGTTTGGGTTGGGTGGTCCCATACAGAATCTCTCCATGCTGCCTAATGTTTTCCTAACGTCACACTCGTCACGTACTTCACTTTTATGTCATAATCATTTCTGAGAGGCAAAGAAATTGCATGACAACAAGCAGAGCTAGTGGCGTCAAAATTAACACACATACTTTATGTGACTCAAAAGCCGAACGAGTTACTTTCCGACGTTGTTTTAGATGTGCGAGTGCCAGTCAAAACTGGCGGTGTCGGCACTCTGCCGACCATTTCGCTAGTTAACACCGGTCTTGCTGTGTGTGTTTCAAGCTCAAGAGCATCTCCAAGCAAAAAATGGTCAACAGCAACATTCAGACGGTTTCGTACTGCTCAATTGCTACATTAAAACGGTATGTTTCTTTTTCAGAACTGGAAAAACACAAGCGTGACAGCATTCGAACCTGTAATCTTCAGAGCCGAAGTCCGACGCCTTATCCACTAGGCCACACGGTCACTGACGACCAACATTTACATGTATACGACTCATCTCGAAACGCTCACACCCCTGAGGATTTGTGTTTTCGTTCTACACAGCCGCTGCCCCTTGCTCTTTCCCACCCATTCGTTACATTCAACCTCTGACGTGACCGACCAAATATAGACTGAGAAACAAGACCACACACTTTGTGCATTCGGAATCGAAGGCAGGGCGTCCCTCGCCGCATTTGCTACGATGGCCATTTGCTACTTCTGCAGAAGCGGCGGCGGCGACGACGACGACGACGACGACGAAGATCGCGAGAGGCTCTGAGATATGTGAGAAATACATCTATAAAATGTAATTCA
The DNA here is from genome assembly GCF_023897955.1 of Schistocerca gregaria. NCBI lineage: Eukaryota > Metazoa > Arthropoda > Insecta > Orthoptera > Acrididae > Schistocerca > Schistocerca gregaria. The sequence goes on from NW_026062335.1 coordinate 25,871, forward strand.
GGCTGCCTCGTCCCACCTTATGCTGTACCGCTTTGGCAAATGCTTTATCTGCGCCATTCGCCTTAATCACATCTGAGAGTAAATCTTAAAAAAACGCCTGTCGCTAATTGTTCGTCATCACAGGTACTGTTTGCTATACGGCCACGACGCGCAACTGATTTCCAAAATTCATCTTTCTCCTGTGAGGATGGAACTTACAACCCCTGGTTTATTAGACCAGTGCTCTACCACTGAGCTAAAGAGGCGCGGCCTAGCGGTACTCTTGGGTACTTCGTCCTTACGGTCGTCTGCACCATCAGACTTTAGCTGACAACACTTCATATTACCGGCTAATATTTGCAGCTATGGCGACAAATTACTGCTTGGCTACACATCTGACACGTAACCGATGTGCTCTCCAAACCACAACACTTGCATTTCAGAACATGTCTTTCACACATGTCTACAAAATCACCTTCACCTTCAAATACAGTTTCCTTGCGACTGACAGAGACGTAGGCAAAGTTTAAAGTTGCTATTTCCATTAAATCTCGTTAATCAGAAAAACGGTAATTTACACCTGCAGCGGAACAAAATTCCGTTCCGCCCAGCGTCTGGCTCGAACCCACGACCCTGGGATTAAGAGTCTGACGCTCTACCGACTGAGCTAGCCGGCTACCTCGGTGAATACTTGCCGGGTAGCACGTCACACAGTACTCGTTTGGGTTGGGTGGTCCCATACAGAATCTCTCCATCCTGCCTAATGTTTTCCTAACGTCACACTCGTCACGTACTTCACTTTTATGTCATAATCATTTCTGAGAGGCAAAGAAATTGCATGACAACAAGCAGAGCTAGTGGCGTCAAAATTAACACACATACTTTATGTGACTCAAAAGCCGAACGAGTTACTTTCCGACGTTGTTTTAGATGTGCGAGTGCCAGTCAAAACTGGCGGTGTCGGCACTCTGCCGACCATTTCGCTAGTTAACACCGGTCTTGCTGTGTGTGTTTCAAGCTCAAGAGCATCTCCAAGCAAAAAATGGTCAACAGCAACATTCAGACGGTTTCGTACTGCTCAATTGCTACATTAAAACGGTATGTTTCTTTTTCAGAACTGGAAAAACACAAGCGTGACAGCATTCGAACCTGTAATCTTCAGAGCCGAAGTCCGACGCCTTATCCACTAGGCCACACGGTCACTGACGACCAACATTTACATGTATACGACTCATCTCGAAACGCTCACACCCCTGAGGATTTGTGTTTTCGTTCTACACAGCCGCTGCCCCTTGCTCTTTCCCACCCATTCGTTACATTCAACCTCTGACGTGACCGACCAAATATAGACTGAGAAACAAGACCACACACTTTGTGCATTCGGAATCGAAGGCAGGGCGTCCCTCGCCGCATTTGCTACGATGGCCATTTGCTACTTCTGCAGAAGCGGCGGCGGCGACGACGACGACGACGACGACGACGAAGATCGCGAGAGGCTCTGAGATATGTGAGAAATACATCTATAAAATGTAATTCAGACTGCCTCGTCCCACCTTATGCTGTACCGCTTTGGCAAATGCTTTATCTGCGCCATTCGCCTTAATCACATCTGAGAGTAAATCTTAAAAAAACGCCTGTCGCTAATTGTTCGTCATCACAGGTACTGTTTGCTATACGGCCACGACGCGCAACTGATTTCCAAAATTCATCTTTCTCCTGTGAGGATGGAACTTACAACCCCTGGTTTATTAGACCAGTGCTCTACCACTGAGCTAAAGAGGCGCGGCCTAGCGGTACTCTTGGGTACTTCGTCCTTACGGTCGTCTGCACCATCAGACTTTAGCTGACAACACTTCATATTACCGGCTAATATTTGCAGCTATGGCGACAAATTACTGCTTGGCTACACATCTGACACGTAACCGATGTGCTCTCCAAACCACAACACTTGCATTTCAGAACATGTCTTTCACACATGTCTACAAAATCACCTTCACCTTCAAATACAGTTTCCTTGCGACTGACAGAGACGTAGGCAAAGTTTAAAGTTGCTATTTCCATTAAATCTCGTTAATCAGAAAAACGGTAATTTACACCTGCAGCGGAACATAATTCCGTTCCGCCCAGCGTCTGGCTCGAACCCACGACCCTGGGATTAAGAGTCTGACGCTCTACCGACTGAGATAGCCGGCTACCTCGGTGAATACTTGCCGGGTAGCACGTCACACAGTACTCGTTTGGGTTGGGTGGTCCCATACAGAATCTCTCCATGCTGCCTAATGTTTTCCTAACGTCACACTCGTCACGTACTTCACTTTTATGTCATAATCATTTCTGAGAGGCAAAGAAATTGCATGACAACAAGCAGAGCTAGTGGCGTCAAAATTAACACACATACTTTATGTGACTCAAAAGCCGAACGAGTTACTTTCCGACGTTGTTTTAGATGTGCAAGTGCCAGTCAAAACTCGCGGTGTCGGCACTCTGCCGACCATTTCGCTAGTTAACACCGGTCTTGCTGTGTGTGTTTCCAGCTCAAGAGCATCTCCAAGCTAAAAATGGTCAACAGCAACATTCAGACGGTTTCGTACTGCTCAATTGCTACATTAAAACGGTATGTTTCTTTTTCAGAACTGGAAAAACACAAGCGTGACAGCATTCGAACCTGTAATCTTCAGAGCCGAAGTCCGACGCCTTATCCATTAGGCCACACGAGCACTGACGACCAACATTTACATGTATACGACTCATCTCGAAACGCTCACACCCCTGAGGATTTGTGTTTTCGTTCTACACAGCCGCTGCCCCTTGCTCTTTCCCACCCATTCGTTACATTCAACCTCTGACGTGACCGACCAAATATAGACTGAGAAACAAGACCACACACTTTGTGCATTCGGAATCGAAGGCAGGGCGTCCCTCGCCGCATTTGCTACGATGGCCATTTGCTACTTCTGCAGAAGCGGCGGCGGCGACGACGACGACGACGACGACGACGACGACGACGACGACGACGAAGATCGCGAGAGGCTCTGAGATATGTGAGAAATACATCTATAAAATGTAATTCAGACTGCCTCGTCCCACCTTATGCTGTACCGCTTTGGCAAATGCTTTATCTGCGCCATTCGCCTTAATCACATCTGAGAGTAAATCTTAAAAAAACGCCTGTCGCTAATTGTTCGTCATCACAGGTACTGTTTGCTATACGGCCACGACGCGCAACTGATTTCCAAAATTCATCTTTCTCCTGTGAGGATGGAACTTACAACCCCTGGTTTATTAGACCAGTGCTCTACCACTGAGCTAAAGAGGCGCGGCCTAGCGGTACTCTTGGGTACTTCGTCCTTACGGTCGTCTGCACCATCAGACTTTAGCTGACAACACTTCATATTACCGGCTAATATTTGCAGCTATGGCGACAAATTACTGCTTGGCTACACATCTGACACGTAACCGATGTGCTCTCCAAACCACAACACTTGCATTTCAGAACATGTCTTTCACACATGTCTACAAAATCACCTTCACCTTCAAATACAGTTTCCTTGCGACTGACAGAGACGTAGGCAAAGTTTAAAGTTGCTATTTCCATTAAATCTCGTTAATCAGAAAAACGGTAATTTACACCTGCAGCGGAACAAAATTCCGTTCCGCCCAGCGTCTGGCTCGAACCCACGACCCTGGGATTAAGAGTCTGACGCTCTACCGACTGAGCTAGCCGGCTACCTCGGTGAATACTTGCCGGGTAGCACGTCACACAGTACTCGTTTGGGTTGGGTGGTCCCATACAGAATCTCTCCATGCTGCCTAATGTTTTCCTAACGTCACACTCGTCACGTACTTCACTTTTATGTCATAATCATTTCTGAGAGGCAAAGAAATTGCATGACAACAAGCAGAGCTAGTGGCGTCAAAATTAACACACATACTTTATGTGACTCAAAAGCCGAACGAGTTACTTTCCGACGTTGTTTTAGATGTGCGAGTGCCAGTCAAAACTGGCGGTGTCGGCACTCTGCCGACCATTTCGCTAGTTAACACCGGTCTTGCTGTGTGTGTTTCAAGCTCAAGAGCATCTCCAAGCAAAAAATGGTCAACAGCAACATTCAGACAGTTTCGTACTGCTCAATTGCTACATTAAAACGGTATGTTTCTTTTTCAGAACTGGAAAAACACAAGCGTGACAGCATTCGAACCTGTAATCTTCAGAGCCGAAGTCCGACGCCTTATCCACTAGGCCACACGGTCACTGACGACCAACATTTACATGTATACGACTCATCTCGAAACGCTCACACCCCTGAGGATTTGTGTTTTCGTTCTACACAGCCGCTGCCCCTTGCTCTTTCCCACCCATTCGTTACATTCAACCTCTGACGTGACCGACCAAATATAGACTGAGAAACAAGACCACACACTTTGTGCATTCGGAATCGAAGGCAGGGCGTCCCTCGCCGCATTTGCTACGATGGCCATTTGCTACTTCTGCAGAAGCGGCGGCGGCGACGACGACGACGACGACGACGACGACGACGACGACGACGAAGATCGCGAGAGGCTCTGAGATATGTGAGAAATACATCTATAAAATGTAATTCAGACTGCCTCGTCCCACCTTATGCTGTACCGCTTTGGCAAATGCTTTATCTGCGCCATTCGCCTTAATCACATCTGAGAGTAAATCTTAAAAAAACGCCTGTCGCTAATTGTTCGTCATCACAGGTACTGTTTGCTATACGGCCACGACGCGCAACTGATTTCCAAAATTCATCTTTCTCCTGTGAGGATGGAACTTACAACCCCTGGTTTATTAGACCAGTGCTCTACCACTGAGCTAAAGAGGCGCGGCCTAGCGGTACTCTTGGGTACTTCGTCCTTACGGTCGTCTGCACCATCAGACTTTAGCTGACAACACTTCATATTACCGGCTAATATTTGCAGCTATGGCGACAAATTACTGCTTGGCTACACATCTGACACGTAACCGATGTGCTCTCCAAACCACAACACTTGCATTTCAGAACATGTCTTTCACACATGTCTACAAAATCACCTTCACCTTCAAATACAGTTTCCTTGCGACTGACAGAGACGTAGGCAAAGTTTAAAGTTGCTATTTCCATTAAATCTCGTTAATCAGAAAAACGGTAATTTACACCTGCAGCGGAACAAAATTCCGTTCCGCCCAGCGTCTGGCTCGAACCCACGACCCTGGGATTAAGAGTCTGACGCTCTACCGACTGAGATAGCCGGCTACCTCGGTGAATACTTGCCGGGTAGCACGTCACACAGTACTCGTTTGGGTTGGGTGGTCCCATACAGAATCTCTCCATGCTGCCTAATGTTTTCCTAACGTCACACTCGTCACGTACTTCACTTTTATGTCATAATCATTTCTGAGAGGCAAAGAAATTGCATGACAACAAGCAGAGCTAGTGGCGTCAAAATTAACACACATACTTTATGTGACTCAAAAGCCGAACGAGTTACTTTCCGACGTTGTTTTAGATGTGCGAGTGCCAGTCAAAACTGGCGGTGTCGGCACTCTGCCGACCATTTCGCTAGTTAACACCGGTCTTGCTGTGTGTGTTTCAAGCTCAAGAGCATCTCCAAGCAAAAAATGGTCAACAGCAACATTCAGACGGTTTCGTACTGCTCAATTGCTACATTAAAACGGTATGTTTCTTTTTCAGAACTGGAAAAACACAAGCGTGACAGCATTCGAACCTGTAATCTTCAGAGCCGAAGTCCGACGCCTTATCCACTAGGCCACACGGTCACTGACGACCAACATTTACATGTATACGACTCATCTCGAAACGCTCACACCCCTGAGGATTTGTGTTTTCGTTCTACACAGCCGCTGCCCCTTGCTCTTTCCCACCCATTCGTTACATTCAACCTCTGACGTGACCGACCAAATATAGACTGAGAAACAAGGCCACACACTTTGTGCATTCGGAATCGAAGGCAGGGCGTCCCTCGCCGCATTTGCTACGATGGCCATTTGCTACTTCTGCAGAAGCGGCGGCGGCGACGACGACGACGACGACGACGACGACGAAGATCGCGAGAGGCTCTGAGATATGTGAGAAATACATCTATAAAATGTAATTCAGGCTGCCTCGTCCCACCTTATGCTGTACCGCTTTGGCAAATGCTTTATCTGCGCCATTCGCCTTAATCACATCTGAGAGTAAATCTTAAAAAAACGCCTGTCGCTAATTGTTCGTCATCACAGGTACTGTTTGCTATACGGCCACGACGCGCAACTGATTTCCAAAATTCATCTTTCTCCTGTGAGGATGGAACTTACAACCCCTGGTTTATTAGACCAGTGCTCTACCACTGAGCTAAAGAGGCGCGGCCTAGCGGTACTCTTGGGTACTTCGTCCTTACGGTCGTCTGCACCATCAGACTTTAGCTGACAACACTTCATATTACCGGCTAATATTTGCAGCTATGGCGACAAATTACTGCTTGGCTACACATCTGACACGTAACCGATGTGCTCTCCAAACCACAACACTTGCATTTCAGAACATGTCTTTCACACATGTCTACAAAATCACCTTCACCTTCAAATACAGTTTCCTTGCGACTGACAGAGACGTAGGCAAAGTTTAAAGTTGCTATTTCCATTAAATCTCGTTAATCAGAAAAACGGTAATTTACACCTGCAGCGGAACAAAATTCCGTTCCGCCCAGCGTCTGGCTCGAACCCACGACCCTGGGATTAAGAGTCTGACGCTCTACCGACTGAGCTAGCCGGCTACCTCGGTGAATACTTGCCGGGTAGCACGTCACACAGTACTCGTTTGGGTTGGGTGGTCCCATACAGAATCTCTCCATGCTGCCTAATGTTTTCCTAACGTCACACTCGTCACGTACTTCACTTTTATGTCATAATCATTTCTGAGAGGCAAAGAAATTGCATGACAACAAGCAGAGCTAGTGGCGTCAAAATTAACACACATACTTTATGTGACTCAAAAGCCGAACGAGTTACTTTCCGACGTTGTTTTAGATGTGCGAGTGCCAGTCAAAACTGGCGGTGTCGGCACTCTGCCGACCATTTCGCTAGTTAACACCGGTCTTGCTGTGTGTGTTTCAAGCTCAAGAGCATCTCCAAGCAAAAAATGGTCAACAGCAACATTCAGACGGTTTCGTACTGCTCAATTGCTACATTAAAACGGTATGTTTCTTTTTCAGAACTGGAAAAACACAAGCGTGACAGCATTCGAACCTGTAATCTTCAGAGCCGAAGTCCGACGCCTTATCCATTAGGCCACACGAGCACTGACGACCAACATTTACATGTATACGACTCATCTCGAAACGCTCACACCGCTGAGGATTTGTGTTTTCGTTCTACACAGCCGCTGCCCCTTGCTCTTTCCCACCCATTCGTTACATTCAACCTCTGACGTGACCGACCAAATATAGACTGAGAAACAAGACCACACACTTTGTGCATTCGGAATCGAAGGCAGGGCGTCCCTCGCCGCATTTGCTACGATGGCCATTTGCTACTTCTGCAGAAGCGGCGGCGGCGACGACGACGACGACGACGACGACGACGACGAAGATCGCGAGAGGCTCTGAGATATGTGAGAAATACATCTATAAAATGTAATTCAGACTGCCTCGTCCCACCTTATGCTGTACCGCTTTGGCAAATGCTTTATCTGCGCCATTCGCCTTAATCACATCTGAGAGTAAATCTTAAAAAAACGCCTGTCGCTAATTGTTCGTCATCACAGGTACTGTTTGCTATACGGCCACGACGCGCAACTGATTTCCAAAATTCATCTTTCTCCTGTGAGGATGGAACTTACAACCCCTGGTTTATTAGACGAGTGCTCTACCACTGAGCTAAACAGGCGCGGCCTAGCGGTACTCTTGGGTACTTCGTCCTTACGGTCGTCTGCACCATCAGACTTTAGCTGACAACACTTCATATTACCGGCTAATATTTGCAGCTATGGCGACAAATTACTGCTTGGCTACACATCTGACACGTAACCGATGTGCTCTCCAAACCACAACACTTGCATTTCAGAACATGTCTTTCACACATGTCTACAAAATCACCTTCACCTTCAAATACAGTTTCCTTGCGACTGACAGAGACGTAGGCAAAGTTTAAAGTTGCTATTTCCATTAAATCTCGTTAATCAGAAAAACGGTAATTTACACCTGCAGCGGAACAAAATTCCGTTCCGCCCAGCGTCTGGCTCGAACCCACGACCCTGGGATTAAGAGTCTGACGCTCTACCGACTGAGCTAGCCGGCTACCTCGGTGAATACTTGCCGGGTAGCACGTCACACAGTACTCGTTTGGGTTGGGTGGTCCCATACAGAATCTCTCCATGCTGCCTAATGTTTTCCTAACGTCACACTCGTCACGTACTTCACTTTTATGTCATAATCATTTCTGAGAGGCAAAGAAATTGCATGACAACAAGCAGAGCTAGTGGCGTCAAAATTAACACACATACTTTATGTGACTCAAAAGCCGAACGAGTTACTTTCCGACGTTGTTTTAGATGTGCGAGTGCCAGTCAAAACTGGCGGTGTCGGCACTCTGCCGACCATTTCGCTAGTTAACACCGGTCTTGCTGTGTGTGTTTCAAGCTCAAGAGCATCTCCAAGCAAAAAATGGTCAACAGCAACATTCAGACGGTTTCGTACTGCTCAATTGCTACATTAAAACGGTATGTTTCTTTTTCAGAACTGGAAAAACACAAGCGTGACAGCATTCGAACCTGTAATCTTCAGAGCCGAAGTCCGACGCCTTATCCACTAGGCCACACGGTCACTGACGACCAACATTTACATGTATACGACTCATCTCGAAACGCTCACACCCCTGAGGATTTGTGTTTTCGTTCTACACAGCCGCTGCCCCTTGCTCTTTCCCACCCATTCGTTACATTCAACCTCTGACGTGACCGACCAAATATAGACTGAGAAACAAGACCACACACTTTGTGCATTCGGAATCGAAGGCAGGGCGTCCCTCGCCGCATTTGCTACGATGGCCATTTGCTACTTCTGCAGAAGCGGCGGCGGCGACGACGACGACGACGACGACGACGACGAAGATCGCGAGAGGCTCTGAGATATGTGAGAAATACATCTATAAAATGTAATTCAGGCTGCCTCGTCCCACCTTATGCTGTACCGCTTTGGCAAATGCTTTATCTGCGCCATTCGCCTTAATCACATCTGAGAGTAAATCTTAAAAAAACGCCTGTCGCTAATTGTTCGTCATCACAGGTACTGTTTGCTATACGGCCACGACGCGCAACTGATTTCCAAAATTCATCTTTCTCCTGTGAGGATGGAACTTACAACCCCTGGTTTATTAGACCAGTGCTCTACCACTGAGCTAAAGAGGCGCGGCCTAGCGGTACTCTTGGGTACTTCGTCCTTACGGTCGTCTGCACCATCAGACTTTAGCTGACAACACTTCATATTACCGGCTAATATTTGCAGCTATGGCGACAAATTACTGCTTGGCTACACATCTGACACGTAACCGATGTGCTCTCCAAACCACAACACTTGCATTTCAGAACATGTCTTTCACACATGTCTACAAAATCACCTTCACCTTCAAATACAGTTTCCTTGCGACTGACAGAGACGTAGGCAAAGTTTAAAGTTGCTATTTCCATTAAATCTCGTTAATCAGAAAAACGGTAATTTACACCTGCAGTGGAACAAAATTCCGTTCCGCCCAGCGTCTGGCTCGAACCCACGACCCTGAGATTAAGAGTCTGACGCTCTAGCGACTGAGCTAGCCGGCTACCTCGGTGAATACTTGCCGGGTAGCACGTCACACAGTACTCGTTTGGGTTGGGTGGTCCCATACAGAATCTCTCCATGCTGCCTAATGTTTTCCTAACGTCACACTCGTCACGTACTTCACTTTTATGTCATAATCATTTCTGAGAGGCAAAGAAATTGCATGACAACAAGCAGAGCTAGTGGCGTCAAAATTAACACACATACTTTATGTGACTCAAAAGCCGAACGAGTTACTTTCCGACGTTGTTTTAGATGTGCGAGTGCCAGTCAAAACTGGCGGTGTCGGCACTCTGCCGACCATTTCGCTAGTTAACACCGGTCTTGCTGTGTGTGTTTCAAGCTCAAGAGCATCTCCAAGCAAAAAATGGTCAACAGCAACATTCAGACGGTTTCGTACTGCTCAATTGCTACATTAAAACGGTATGTTTCTTTTTCAGAACTGGAAAAACACAAGCGTGACAGCATTCGAACCTGTAATCTTCAGAGCCGAAGTCCGACGCCTTATCCATTAGGCCACACGAGCACTGACGACCAACATTTACATGTATACGACTCATCTCGAAACGCTCACACCCCTGAGGATTTGTGTTTTCGTTCTACACAGCCGCTGCCCCTTGCTCTTTCCCACCCATTCGTTACATTCAACCTCTGACGTGACCGACCAAATATAGACTGAGAAACAAGACCACACACTTTGTGCATTCGGAATCGAAGGCAGGGCGTCCCTCGCCGCATTTGCTACGATGGCCATTTGCTACTTCTGCAGAAGCGGCGGCGGCGACGACGACGACGACGACGACGACGACGAAGATCGCGAGAGGCTCTGAGATATGTGAGAAATACATCTATAAAATGTAATTCAGGCTGCCTCGTCCCACCTTATGCTGTACCGCTTTGGCAAATGCTTTATCTGCGCCATTCGCCTTAATCACATCTGAGAGTAAATCTTAAAAAAACGCCTGTCGCTAATTGTTCGTCATCACAGGTACTGTTTGCTATACGGCCACGACGCGCAACTGATTTCCAAAATTCATCTTTCTCCTGTGAGGATGGAACTTACAACCCCTGGTTTATTAGACCAGTGCTCTACCACTGAGCTAAAGAGGCGCGGCCTAGCGGTACTCTTGGGTACTTCGTCCTTACGGTCGTCTGCACCATCAGACTTTAGCTGACAACACTTCATATTACCGGCTAATATTTGCAGCTATGGCGACAAATTACTGCTTGGCTACACATCTGACACGTAACCGATGTGCTCTCCAAACCACAACACTTGCATTTCAGAACATGTCTTTCACACATGTCTACAAAATCACCTTCACCTTCAAATACAGTTTCCTTGCGACTGACAGAGACGTAGGCAAAGTTTAAAGTTGCTATTTCCATTAAATCTCGTTAATCAGAAAAACGGTAATTTACACCTGCAGTGGAACAAAATTCCGTTCCGCCCAGCGTCTGGCTCGAACCCACGACCCTGGGATTAAGAGTCTGACGCTCTAGCGACTGAGCTAGCCGGCTACCTCGGTGAATACTTGCCGGGTAGCACGTCACACAGTACTCGTTTGGGTTGGGTGGTCCCATACAGAATCTCTCCATGCTGCCTAATGTTTTCCTAACGTCACACTCGTCACGTACTTCACTTTTATGTCATAATCATTTCTGAGAGGCAAAGAAATTGCATGACAACAAGCAGAGCTAGTGGCGTCAAAATTAACACACATACTTTATGTGACTCAAAAGCCGAACGAGTTACTTTCCGACGTTGTTTTAGATGTGCGAGTGCCAGTCAAAACTGGCGGTGTCGGCACTCTGCCGACCATTTCGCTAGTTAACACCGGTCTTGCTGTGTGTGTTTCAAGCTCAAGAGCATCTCCAAGCAAAAAATGGTCAACAGCAACATTCAGACGGTTTCGTACTGCTCAATTGCTACATTAAAACGGTATGTTTCTTTTTCAGAACTGGAAAAACACAAGCGTGACAGCATTCGAACCTGTAATCTTCAGAGCCGAAGTCCGACGCCTTATCCATTAGGCCACACGAGCACTGACGACCAACATTTACATGTATACGACTCATCTCGAAACGCTCACACCCCTGAGGATTTGTGTTTTCGTTCTACACAGCCGCTGCCCCTTGCTCTTTCCCACCCATTCGTTACATTCAACCTCTGACGTGACCGACCAAATATAGACTGAGAAACAAGACCACACACTTTGTGCATTCGGAATCGAAGGCAGGGCGTCCCTCGCCGCATTTGCTACGATGGCCATTTGCTACTTCTGCAGAAGCGGCGGCGGCGACGACGACGACGACGACGACGACGACGAAGATCGCGAGAGGCTCTGAGATATGTGAGAAATACATCTATAAAATGTAATTCAGACTGCCTCGTCCCACCTTATGCTGTACCGCTTTGGGAAATGCTTTATCTGCGCCATTCGCCTTAATCACATCTGAGAGTAAATCTTAAAAAAACGCCTGTCGCTAATTGTTCGTCATCACAGGTACTGTTTGCTATACGGCCACGACGCGCAACTGATTTCCAAAATTCATCTTTCTCCTGTGAGGATGGAACTTACAACCCCTGGTTTATTAGACCAGTGCTCTACCACTGAGCTAAAGAGGCGCGGCCTAGCGGTACTCTTGGGTACTTCGTCCTTACGGTCGTCTGCACCATCAGACTTTAGCTGACAACACTTCATATTACCGGCTAATATTTGCAGCTATGGCGACAAATTACTGCTTGGCTACACATCTGACACGTAACCGATGTGCTCTCCAAACCACAACACTTGCATTTCAGAACATGTCTTTCACACATGTCTACAAAATCACCTTCACCTTCAAATACAGTTTCCTTGCGACTGACAGAGACGTAGGCAAAGTTTAAAGTTGCTATTTCCATTAAATCTCGTTAATCAGAAAAACGGTAATTTACACCTGCAGCGGAACAAAATTCCGTTCCGCCCAGCGTCTGGCTCGAACCCACGACCCTGGGATTAAGAGTCTGACGCTCTACCGACTGAGCTAGCCGGCTACCTCGGTGAATACTTGCCGGGTAGCACGTCACACAGTACTCGTTTGGGTTGGGTGGTCCCATACAGAATCTCTCCATGCTGCCTAATGTTTTCCTAACGTCACACTCGTCACGTACTTCACTTTTATGTCATAATCATTTCTGAGAGGCAAAGAAATTGCATGACAACAAGCAGAGCTAGTGGCGTCAAAATTAACACACATACTTTATGTGACTCAAAAGCCGAACGAGTTACTTTCCGACGTTGTTTTAGATGTGCGAGTGCCAGTCAAAACTGGCGGTGTCGGCACTCTGCCGACCATTTCGCTAGTTAACACCGGTCTTGCTGTGTGTGTTTCAAGCTCAAGAGCATCTCCAAGCAAAAAATGGTCAACAGCAACATTCAGACAGTTTCGTACTGCTCAATTGCTACATTAAAACGGTATGTTTCTTTTTCAGAACTGGAAAAACACAAGCGTGACAGCATTCGAACCTGTAATCTTCAGAGCCGAAGTCCGACGCCTTATCCATTAGGCCACACGAGCACTGACGACCAACATTTACATGTATACGACTCATCTCGAAACGCTCACACCCCTGAGGATTTGTGTTTTCGTTCTACACAGCCGCTGCCCCTTGCTCTTTCCCACCCATTCGTTACATTCAACCTCTGACGTGACCGACCAAATATAGACTGAGAAACAAGACCACACACTTTGTGCATTCGGAATCGAAGGCAGGGCGTCCCTCGCCGCATTTGCTACGATGGCCATTTGCTACTTCTGCAGAAGCGGCGGCGGCGACGACGACGACGACGACGACGACGACGACGACGAAGATCGCGAGAGGCTCTGAGATATGTGAGAAATACATCTATAAAATGTAATTCAGACTGCCTCGTCCCACCTTATGCTGTACCGCTTTGGGAAATGCTTTATCTGCGCCATTCGCCTTAATCACATCTGAGAGTAAATCTTAAAAAAACGCCTGTCGCTAATTGTTCGTCATCACAGGTACTGTTTGCTATACGGCCACGACGCGCAACTGATTTCCAAAATTCATCTTTCTCCTGTGAGGATGGAACTTACAACCCCTGGTTTATTAGACCAGTGCTCTACCACTGAGCTAAAGAGGCGCGGCCTAGCGGTACTCTTGGGTACTTCGTCCTTACGGTCGTCTGCACCATCAGACTTTAGCTGACAACACTTCATATTACCGGCTAATATTTGCAGCTATGGCGACAAATTACTGCTTGGCTACACATCTGACACGTAACCGATGTGCTCTCCAAACCACAACACTTGCATTTCAGAACATGTCTTTCACACATGTCTACAAAATCACCTTCACCTTCAAATACAGTTTCCTTGCGACTGACAGAGACGTAGGCAAAGTTTAAAGTTGCTATTTCCATTAAATCTCGTTAATCAGAAAAACGGTAATTTACACCTGCAGCGGAACAAAATTCCGTTCCGCCCAGCGTCTGGCTCGAACCCACGACCCTGGGATTAAGAGTCTGACGCTCTACCGACTGAGCTAGCCGGCTACCTCGGTGAATACTTGCCGGGTAGCACGTCACACAGTACTCGTTTGGGTTGGGTGGTCCCATACAGAATCTCTCCATGCTGCCTAATGTTTTCCTAACGTCACACTCGTCACGTACTTCACTTTTATGTCATAATCATTTCTGAGAGGCAAAGAAATTGCATGACAACAAGCAGAGCTAGTGGCGTCAAAATTAACACACATACTTTATGTGACTCAAAAGCCGAACGAGTTACTTTCCGACGTTGTTTTAGATGTGCGAGTGCCAGTCAAAACTGGCGGTGTCGGCACTCTGCCGACCATTTCGCTAGTTAACACCGGTCTTGCTGTGTGTGTTTCAAGCTCAAGAGCATCTCCAAGCAAAAAATGGTCAACAGCAACATTCAGACAGTTTCGTACTGCTCAATTGCTACATTAAAACGGTATGTTTCTTTTTCAGAACTGGAAAAACACAAGCGTGACAGCATTCGAACCTGTAATCTTCCGAGCCGAAGTCCGACGCCTTATCCATTAGGCCACACGGTCACTGACGACCAACATTTACATGTATACGACTCATCTCGAAACGCTCACACCCCTGAGGATTTGTGTTTTCGTTCTACACAGCCGCTGCCCCTTGCTCTTTCCCACCCATTCGTTACATTCAACCTCTGACGTGACCGACCAAATATAGACTGAGAAACAAGACCACACACTTTGTGCATTCGGAATCGAAGGCAGGGCGTCCCTCGCCGCATTTGCTACGATGGCCATTTGCTACTTCTGCAGAAGCGGCGGCGGCGACGACGACGACGACGACGACGATGACGACGACGACGACGAAGATCGCGAGAGGCTCTGAGATATGTGAGAAATACATCTATAAAATGTAATTCAGACTGCCTCGTCCCACCTTATGCTGTACCGCTTTGGCAAATGCTTTATCTGCGCCATTCGCCTTAATCACATCTGAGAGTAAATCTTAAAAAAACGCCTGTCGCTAATTGTTCGTCATCACAGGTACTGTTTGCTATACGGCCACGACGCGCAACTGATTTCCAAAATTCATCTTTCTCCTGTGAGGATGGAACTTACAACCCCTGGTTTATTAGACCAGTGCTCTACCACTGAGCTAAAGAGGCGCGGCCTAGCGGTACTCTTGGGTACTTCGTCCTTACGGTCGTCTGCACCATCAGACTTTAGCTGACAACACTTCATATTACCGGCTAATATTTGCAGCTATGGCGACAAATTACTGCTTGGCTACACATCTGACACGTAACCGATGTGCTCTCCAAACCACAACACTTGCATTTCAGAACATGTCTTTCACACATGTCTACAAAATCACCTTCACCTTCAAATACAGTTTCCTTGCGACTGACAGAGACGTAGGCAAAGTTTAAAGTTGCTATTTCCATTAAATCTCGTTAATCAGAAAAACGGTAATTTACACCTGCAGCGGAACAAAATTCCGTTCCGCCCAGCGTCTGGCTCGAACCCACGACCCTGGGATTAAGAGTCTGACGCTCTACCGACTGAGCTAGCCGGCTACCTCGGTGAATACTTGCCGGGTAGCACGTCACACAGTACTCGTTTGGGTTGGGTGGTCCCATACAGAATCTCTCCATGCTGCCTAATGTTTTCCTAACGTCACACTCGTCACGTACTTCACTTTTATGTCATAATCATTTCTGAGAGGCAAAGAATTTGCATGACAACAAGCAGAGCTAGTGGCGTCAAAATTAACACACATACTTTATGTGACTCAAAAGCCGAACGAGTTACTTTCCGACGTTGTTTTAGATGTGCGAGTGCCAGTCAAAACTCGCGGTGTCGGCACTCTGCCGACCATTTCGCTAGTTAACACCGGTCTTGCTGTGTGTGTTTCAAGCTCAAGAGCATCTCCAAGCAAAAAATGGTCAACAGCAACATTCAGACAGTTTCGTACTGCTCAATTGCTACATTAAAACGGTATGTTTCTTTTTCAGAACTGGAAAAACACAAGCGTGACAGCATTCGAACCTGTAATCTTCAGAGCCGAAGTCCGACGCCTTATCCACTAGGCCACACGGTCACTGACGACCAACATTTACATGTATACGACTCATCTCGAAACGCTCACACCCCTGAGGATTTGTGTTTTCGTTCTACACAGCCGCTGCCCCTTGCTCTTTCCCACCCATTCGTTACATTCAACCTCTGACGTGACCGACCAAATATAGACTGAGAAACAAGACCACACACTTTGTGCATTCGGAATCGAAGGCAGGGCGTCCCTCGCCGCATTTGCTACGATGGCCATTTGCTACTTCTGCAGAAGCGGCGGCGGCGACGACGACGACGACGACGACGATGACGACGACGACGACGAAGATCGCGAGAGGCTCTGAGATATGTGAGAAATACATCTATAAAATGTAATTCAGACTGCCTCGTCCCACCTTATGCTGTACCGCTTTGGCAAATGCTTTATCTGCGCCATTCGCCTTAATCACATCTGAGAGTAAATCTTAAAAAAACGCCTGTCGCTAATTGTTCGTCATCACAGGTACTGTTTGCTATACGGCCACGACGCGCAACTGATTTCCAAAATTCATCTTTCTCCTGTGAGGATGGAACTTACAACCCCTGGTTTATTAGACCAGTGCTCTACCACTGAGCTAAAGAGGCGCGGCCTAGCGGTACTCTTGGGTACTTCGTCCTTACGGTCGTCTGCACCATCAGACTTTAGCTGACAACACTTCATATTACCGGCTAATATTTGCAGCTATGGCGACAAATTACTGCTTGGCTACACATCTGACACGTAACCGATGTGCTCTCCAAACCACAACACTTGCATTTCAGAACATGTCTTTCACACATGTCTACAAAATCACCTTCACCTTCAAATACAGTTTCCTTGCGACTGACAGAGACGTAGGCAAAGTTTAAAGTTGCTATTTCCATTAAATCTCGTTAATCAGAAAAACGGTAATTTACACCTGCAGCGGAACAAAATTCCGTTCCGCCCAGCGTCTGGCTCGAACCCACGACCCTGGGATTAAGAGTCTGACGCTCTACCGACTGAGCTAGCCGGCTACCTCGGTGAATACTTGCCGGGTAGCACGTCACACAGTACTCGTTTGGGTTGGGTGGTCCCATACAGAATCTCTCCATGCTGCCTAATGTTTTCCTAACGTCACACTCGTCACGTACTTCACTTTTATGTCATAATCATTTCTGAGAGGCAAAGAATTTGCATGACAACAAGCAGAGCTAGTGGCGTCAAAATTAACACACATACTTTATGTGACTCAAAAGCCGAACGAGTTACTTTCCGACGTTGTTTTAGATGTGCGAGTGCCAGTCAAAACTCGCGGTGTCGGCACTCTGCCGACCATTTCGCTAGTTAACACCGGTCTTGCTGTGTGTGTTTCAAGCTCAAGAGCATCTCCAAGCAAAAAATGGTCAACAGCAACATTCAGACAGTTTCGTACTGCTCAATTGCTACATTAAAACGGTATGTTTCTTTTTCAGAACTGGAAAAACACAAGCGTGACAGCATTCGAACCTGTAATCTTCAGAGCCGAAGTCCGACGCCTTATCCACTAGGCCACACGGTCACTGACGACCAACATTTACATGTATACGACTCATCTCGAAACGCTCACACCCCTGAGGATTTGTGTTTTCGTTCTACACAGCCGCTGCCCCTTGCTCTTTCCCACCCATTCGTTACATTCAACCTCTGACGTGACCGACCAAATATAGACTGAGAAACAAGACCACACACTTTGTGCATTCGGAATCGAAGGCAGGGCGTCCCTCGCCGCATTTGCTACGATGGCCATTTGCTACTTCTGCAGAAGCGGCGGCGGCGACGACGACGACGACGACGACGAAGATCGCGAGAGGCTCTGAGATATGTGAGAAATACATCTATAAAATGTAATTCAGGCTGCCTCGTCCCACCTTATGCTGTACCGCTTTGGCAAATGCTTTATCTGCGCCATTCGCCTTAATCACATCTGAGAGTAAATCTTAAAAAAACGCCTGTCGCTAATTGTTCGTCATCACAGGTACTGTTTGCTATACGGCCACGACGCGCAACTGATTTCCAAAATTCATCTTTCTCCTGTGAGGATGGAACTTACAACCCCTGGTTTATTAGACCAGTGCTCTACCACTGAGCTAAAGAGGCGCGGCCTAGCGGTACTCTTGGGTACTTCGTCCTTACGGTCGTCTGCACCATCAGACTTTAGCTGACAACACTTCATATTACCGGCTAATATTTGCAGCTATGGCGACAAATTACTGCTTGGCTACACATCTGACACGTAACCGATGTGCTCTCCAAACCACAACACTTGCATTTCAGAACATGTCTTTCACACATGTCTACAAAATCACCTTCACCTTCAAATACAGTTTCCTTGCGACTGACAGAGACGTAGGCAAAGTTTAAAGTTGCTATTTCCATTAAATCTCGTTAATCAGAAAAACGGTAATTTACACCTGCAGCGGAACAAAATTCCGTTCCGCCCAGCGTCTGGCTCGAACCCACGACCCTGGGATTAAGAGTCTGACGCTCTACCGACTGAGATAGCCGGCTACCTCGATGAATACTTGCCGGGTAGCACGTCACACAGTACTCGTTTGGGTTGGGTGGTCCCATACAGAATCTCTCCATGCTGCCTAATGTTTTCCTAACGTCACACTCGTCACGTACTTCACTTTTATGTCATAATCATTTCTGAGAGGCAAAGAAATTGCATGACAACAAGCAGAGCTAGTGGCGTCAAAATTAACACACATACTTTATGTGACTCAAAAGCCGAACGAGTTACTTTCCGACGTTGTTTTAGATGTGCGAGTGCCAGTCAAAACTGGCGGTGTCGGCACTCTGCCGACCATTTCGCTAGTTAACACCGGTCTTGCTGTGTGTGTTTCAAGCTCAAGAGCATCTCCAAGCAAAAAATGGTCAACAGCAACATTCAGACGGTTTCGTACTGCTCAATTGCTACATTAAAACGGTATGTTTCTTTTTCAGAACTGGAAAAACACAAGCGTGACAGCATTCGAACCTGTAATCTTCAGAGCCGAAGTCCGACGCCTTATCCACTAGGCCACACGGTCACTGACGACCAACATTTACATGTATACGACTCATCTCGAAACGCTCACACCCCTGAGGATTTGTGTTTTCGTTCTACACAGCCGCTGCCCCTTGCTCTTTCCCACCCATTCGTTACATTCAACCTCTGACGTGACCGACCAAATATAGACTGAGAAACAAGACCACACACTTTGTGCATTCGGAATCGAAGGCAGGGCGTCCCTCGCCGCATTTGCTACGATGGCCATTTGCTACTTCTGCAGAAGCGGCGGCGGCGACGACGACGACGACGACGACGACGACGAAGATCGCGAGAGGCTCTGAGATATGTGAGAAATACATCTATAAAATGTAATTCAGGCTGCCTCGTCCCACCTTATGCTGTACCGCTTTGGCAAATGCTTTATCTGCGCCATTCGCCTTAATCACATCTGAGAGTAAATCTTAAAAAAACGCCTGTCGCTAATTGTTCGTCATCACAGGTACTGTTTGCTATACGGCCACGACGCGCAACTGATTTCCAAAATTCATCTTTCTCCTGTGAGGATGGAACTTACAACCCCTGGTTTATTAGACCAGTGCTCTACCACTGAGCTAAAGAGGCGCGGCCTAGCAGTACTCTTGGGTACTTCGTCCTTACGGTCGTCTGCACCATCAGACTTTAGCTGACAACACTTCATATTACCGGCTAATATTTGCAGCTATGGCGACAAATTACTGCTTGGCTACACATCTGACACGTAACCGATGTGCTCTCCAAACCACAACACTTGCATTTCAGAACATGTCTTTCACACATGTCTACAAAATCACCTTCACCTTCAAATACAGTTTCCTTGCGACTGACAGAGACGTAGGCAAAGTTTAAAGTTGCTATTTCCATTAAATCTCGTTAATCAGAAAAACGGTAATTTACACCTGCAGCGGAACAAAATTCCGTTCCGCCCAGCGTCTGGCTCGAACCCACGACCCTGGGATTAAGAGTCTGACGCTCTACCGACTGAGCTAGCCGGCTACCTCGGTGAATACTTGCCGGGTAGCACGTCACACAGTACTCGTTTGGGTTGGGTGGTCCCATACAGAATCTCTCCATGCTGCCTAATGTTTTCCTAACGTCACACTCGTCACGTACTTCACTTTTATGTCATAATCATTTCTGAGAGGCAAAGAAATTGCATGACAACAAGCAGAGCTAGTGGCGTCAAAATTAACACACATACTTTATGTGACTCAAAAGCCGAACGAGTTACTTTCCGACGTTGTTTTAGATGTGCGAGTGCCAGTCAAAACTGGCGGTGTCGGCACTCTGCCGACCATTTCGCTAGTTAACACCGGTCTTGCTGTGTGTGTTTCAAGCTCAAGAGCATCTCCAAGCAAAAAATGGTCAACAGCAACATTCAGACGGTTTCGTACTGCTCAATTGCTACATTAAAACGGTATGTTTCTTTTTCAGAACTGGAAAAACACAAGCGTGACAGCATTCGAACCTGTAATCTTCAGAGCCGAAGTCCGACGCCTTATCCATTAGGCCACACGAGCACTGACGACCAACATTTACATGTATACGACTCATCTCGAAACGCTCACACCCCTGAGGATTTGTGTTTTCGTTCTACACAGCCGCTGCCCCTTGCTCTTTCCCACCCATTCGTTACATTCAACCTCTGACGTGACCGACCAAATATAGACTGAGAAACAAGACCACACACTTTGTGCATTCGGAATCGAAGGCAGGGCGTCCCTCGCCGCATTTGCTACGATGGCCATTTGCTACTTCTGCAGAAGCGGCGGCGGCGACGACGACGACGACGACGACGACGACGAAGATCGCGAGAGGCTCTGAGATATGTGAGAAATACATCTATAAAATGTAATTCAGACTGCCTCGTCCCACCTTATGCTGTACCGCTTTGGCAAATGCTTTATCTGCGCCATTCGCCTTAATCACATCTGAGAGTAAATCTTAAAAAAACGCCTGTCGCTAATTGTTCGTCATCACAGGTACTGTTTGCTATACGGCCACGACGCGCAACTGATTTCCAAAATTCATCTTTCTCCTGTGAGGATGGAACTTACAACCCCTGGTTTATTAGACGAGTGCTCTACCACTGAGCTAAACAGGCGCGGCCTAGCGGTACTCTTGGGTACTTCGTCCTTACGGTCGTCTGCACCATCAGACTTTAGCTGACAACACTTCATATTACCGGCTAATATTTGCAGCTATGGCGACAAATTACTGCTTGGCTACACATCTGACACGTAACCGATGTGCTCTCCAAACCACAACACTTGCATTTCAGAACATGTCTTTCACACATGTCTACAAAATCACCTTCACCTTCAAATACAGTTTCCTTGCGACTGACAGAGACGTAGGCAAAGTTTAAAGTTGCTATTTCCATTAAATCTCGTTAATCAGAAAAACGGTAATTTACACCTGCAGCGGAACAAAATTCCGTTCCGCCCAGCGTCTGGCTCGAACCCACGACCCTGGGATTAAGAGTCTGACGCTCTACCGACTGAGCTAGCCGGCTACCTCGGTGAATACTTGCCGGGTAGCACGTCACACAGTACTCGTTTGGGTTGGGTGGTCCCATACAGAATCTCTCCATGCTGCCTAATGTTTTCCTAACGTCACACTCGTCACGTACTTCACTTTTATGTCATAATCATTTCTGAGAGGCAAAGAAATTGCATGACAACAAGCAGAGCTAGTGGCGTCAAAATTAACACACATACTTTATGTGACTCAAAAGCCGAACGAGTTACTTTCCGACGTTGTTTTAGATGTGCGAGTGCCAGTCAAAACTGGCGGTGTCGGCACTCTGCCGACCATTTCGCTAGTTAACACCGGTCTTGCTGTGTGTGTTTCAAGCTCAAGAGCATCTCCAAGCAAAAAATGGTCAACAGCAACATTCAGACGGTTTCGTACTGCTCAATTGCTACATTAAAACGGTATGTTTCTTTTTCAGAACTGGAAAAACACAAGCGTGACAGCATTCGAACCTGTAATCTTCAGAGCCGAAGTCCGACGCCTTATCCACTAGGCCACACGGTCACTGACGACCAACATTTACATGTATACGACTCATCTCGAAACGCTCACACCCCTGAGGATTTGTGTTTTCGTTCTACACAGCCGCTGCCCCTTGCTCTTTCCCACCCATTCGTTACATTCAACCTCTGACGTGACCGACCAAATATAGACTGAGAAACAAGACCACACACTTTGTGCATTCGGAATCGAAGGCAGGGCGTCCCTCGCCGCATTTGCTACGATGGCCATTTGCTACTTCTGCAGAAGCGGCGGCGGCGACGACGACGACGACGACGACGACGACGACGAAGATCGCGAGAGGCTCTGAGATATGTGAGAAATACATCTATAAAATGTAATTCAGGCTGCCTCGTCCCACCTTATGCTGTACCGCTTTGGCAAATGCTTTATCTGCGCCATTCGCCTTAATCACATCTGAGAGTAAATCTTAAAAAAACGCCTGTCGCTAATTGTTCGTCATCACAGGTACTGTTTGCTATACGGCCACGACGCGCAACTGATTTCCAAAATTCATCTTTCTCCTGTGAGGATGGAACTTACAACCCCTGGTTTATTAGACCAGTGCTCTACCACTGAGCTAAAGAGGCGCGGCCTAGCGGTACTCTTGGGTACTTCGTCCTTACGGTCGTCTGCACCATCAGACTTTAGCTGACAACACTTCATATTACCGGCTAATATTTGCAGCTATGGCGACAAATTACTGCTTGGCTACACATCTGACACGTAACCGATGTGCTCTCCAAACCACAACACTTGCATTTCAGAACATGTCTTTCACACATGTCTACAAAATCACCTTCACCTTCAAATACAGTTTCCTTGCGACTGACAGAGACGTAGGCAAAGTTTAAAGTTGCTATTTCCATTAAATCTCGTTAATCAGAAAAACGGTAATTTACACCTGCAGTGGAACAAAATTCCGTTCCGCCCAGCGTCTGGCTCGAACCCACGACCCTGGGATTAAGAGTCTGACGCTCTAGCGACTGAGCTAGCCGGCTACCTCGGTGAATACTTGCCGGGTAGCACGTCACACAGTACTCGTTTGGGTTGGGTGGTCCCATACAGAATCTCTCCATGCTGCCTAATGTTTTCCTAACGTCACACTCGTCACGTACTTCACTTTTATGTCATAATCATTTCTGAGAGGCAAAGAAATTGCATGACAACAAGCAGAGCTAGTGGCGTCAAAATTAACACACATACTTTATGTGACTCAAAAGCCGAACGAGTTACTTTCCGACGTTGTTTTTGATGTGCGAGTGCCAGTCAAAACTGGCGGTGTCGGCACTCTGCCGACCATTTCGCTAGTTAACACCGGTCTTGCTGTGTGTGTTTCAAGCTCAAGAGCATCTCCAAGCAAAAAATGGTCAACAGCAACATTCAGACGGTTTCGTACTGCTCAATTGCTACATTAAAACGGTATGTTTCTTTTTCAGAACTGGAAAAACACAAGCGTGACAGCATTCGAACCTGTAATCTTCAGAGCCGAAGTCCGACGCCTTATCCATTAGGCCACACGAGCACTGACGACCAACATTTACATGTATACGACTCATCTCGAAACGCTCACACCCCTGAGGATTTGTGTTTTCGTTCTACACAGCCGCTGACCCTTGCTCTTTCCCACCCATTCGTTACATTCAACCTCTGACGTGACCGACCAAATATAGACTGAGAAACAAGACCACACACTTTGTGCATTCGGAATCGAAGGCAGGGCGTCCCTCGCCGCATTTGCTACGATGGCCATTTGCTACTTCTGCAGAAGCGGCGGCGGCGACGACGACGACGACGACGACGACGACGACGACGACGAAGATCGCGAGAGGCTCTGAGATATGTGAGAAATACATCTATAAAATGTAATTCAGACTGCCTCGTCCCACCTTATGCTGTACCGCTTTGGCAAATGCTTTATCTGCGCCATTCGCCTTAATCACATCTGAGAGTAAATCTTAAAAAAACGCCTGTCGCTAATTGTTCGTCATCACAGGTACTGTTTGCTATACGGCCACGACGCGCAACTGATTTCCAAAATTCATCTTTCTCCTGTGAGGATGGAACTTACAACCCCTGGTTTATTAGACCAGTGCTCTACCACTGAGCTAAAGAGGCGCGGCCTAGCGGTAGTCTTGGGTACTTCGTCCTTACGGTCGTCTGCACCATCAGACTTTAGCTGACAACACTTCATATTACCGGCTAATATTTGCAGCTATGGCGACAAATTACTGCTTGGCTACACATCTGACACGTAACCGATGTGCTCTCCAAACCACAACACTTGCATTTCAGAACATGTCTTTCACACATGTCTACAAAATCACCTTCACCTTCAAATACAGTTTCCTTGCGACTGACAGAGACGTAGGCAAAGTTTAAAGTTGCTATTTCCATTAAATCTCGTTAATCAGAAAAACGGTAATTTACACCTGCAGCGGAACAAAATTCCGTTCCGCCCAGCGTCTGGCTCGAACCCACGACCCTGGGATTAAGAGTCTGACGCTCTAGCGACTGAGCTAGCCGGCTACCTCGGTGAATACTTGCCGGGTAGCACGTCACACAGTACTCGTTTGGGTTGGGTGGTCCCATACAGAATCTCTCCATGCTGCCTAATGTTTTCCTAACGTCACACTCGTCACGTACTTCACTTTTATGTCATAATCATTTCTGAGAGGCAAAGAAATTGCATGACAACAAGCAGAGCTAGTGGCGTCAAAATTAACACACATACTTTATGTGACTCAAAAGCCGAACGAGTTACTTTCCGACGTTGTTTTAGATGTGCGAGTGCCAGTCAAAACTGGCGGTGTCGGCACTCTGCCGACCATTTCGCTAGTTAACACCGGTCTTGCTGTGTGTGTTTCAAGCTCAAGAGCATCTCCAAGCAAAAAATGGTCAACAGCAACATTCAGACGGTTTCGTACTGCTCAATTGCTACATTAAAACGGTATGTTTCTTTTTCAGAACGGGAAAAACACAAGCGTGACAGCATTCGAACCTGTAATCTTCAGAGCCGAAGTCCGACGCCTTATCCACTAGGCCACACGGTCACTGACGACCAACATTTACATGTATACGACTCATCTCGAAACGCTCACACCCCTGAGGATTTGTGTTTTCGTTCTACACAGCCGCTGCCCCTTGCTCTTTCCCACCCATTCGTTACATTCAACCTCTGACGTGACCGACCAAATATAGACTGAGAAACAAGACCACACACTTTGTGCATTCGGAATCGAAGGCAGGGCGTCCCTCGCCGCATTTGCTACGATGGCCATTTGCTACTTCTGCAGAAGCGGCGGCGGCGACGACGACGACGACGACGACGACGACGACGACGAAGATCGCGAGAGGCTCTGAGATATGTGAGAAATACATCTATAAAATGTAATTCAGGCTGCCTCGTCCCACCTTATGCTGTACCGCTTTGGCAAATGCTTTATCTGCGCCATTCGCCTTAATCACATCTGAGAGTAAATCTTAAAAAAACGCCTGTCGCTAATTGTTCGTCATCACAGGTACTGTTTGCTATACGGCCACGACGCGCAACTGATTTCCAAAATTCATCTTTCTCCTGTGAGGATGGAACTTACAACCCCTGGTTTATTAGACCAGTGCTCTACCACTGAGCTAAAGAGGCGCGGCCTAGCGGTATTCTTGGGTACTTCGTCCTTACGGTCGTCTGCACCATCAGACTTTAGCTGACAACACTTCATATTACCGGCTAATATTTGCAGCTATGGCGACAAATTACTGCTTGGCTACACATCTGACACGTAACCGATGTGCTCTCCAAACCACAACACTTGCATTTCAGAACATGTCTTTCACACATGTCTACAAAATCACCTTCACCTTCAAATACAGTTTCCTTGCGACTGACAGAGACGTAGGCAAAGTTTAAAGTTGCTATTTCCATTAAATCTCGTTAATCAGAAAAACGGTAATTTACACCTGCAGCGGAACAAAATTCCGTTCCGCCCAGCGTCTGGCTCGAACCCACGACCCTGGGATTAAGAGTCTGACGCTCTAGCGACTGAGCTAGCCGGCTACCTCGGTGAATACTTGCCGGGTAGCACGTCACACAGTACTCGTTTGGGTTGGGTGGTCCCATACAGAATCTCTCCATGCTGCCTAATGTTTTCCTAACGTCACACTCGTCACGTACTTCACTTTTATGTCATAATCATTTCTGAGAGGCAAAGAAATTGCATGACAACAAGCAGAGCTAGTGGCGTCAAAATTAACACACATACTTTATGTGACTCAAAAGCCGAACGAGTTACTTTCCGACGTTGTTTTAGATGTGCGAGTGCCAGTCAAAACTGGCGGTGTCGGCACTCTGCCGACCATTTCGCTAGTTAACACCGGTCTTGCTGTGTGTGTTTCAAGCTCAAGAGCATCTCCAAGCAAAAAATGGTCAACAGCAACATTCAGACGGTTTCGTACTGCTCAATTGCTACATTAAAACGGTATGTTTCTTTTTCAGAACGGGAAAAACACAAGCGTGACAGCATTCGAACCTGTAATCTTCAGAGCCGAAGTCCGACGCCTTATCCACTAGGCCACACGGTCACTGACGACCAACATTTACATGTATACGACTCATCTCGAAACGCTCACACCCCTGAGGATTTGTGTTTTCGTTCTACACAGCCGCTGCCCCTTGCTCTTTCCCACCCATTCGTTACATTCAACCTCTGACGTGACCGACCAAATATAGACTGAGAAACAAGACCACACACTTTGTGCATTCGGAATCGAAGGCAGGGCGTCCCTCGCCGCATTTGCTACGATGGCCATTTGCTACTTCTGCAGAAGCGGCGGCGGCGACGACGACGACGACGACGACGAAGATCGCGAGAGGCTCTGAGATATGTGAGAAATACATCTATAAAATGTAATTCAGACTGCCTCGTCCCACCTTATGCTGTACCGCTTTGGCAAATGCTTTATCTGCGCCATTCGCCTTAATCACATCTGAGAGTAAATCTTAAAAAAACGCCTGTCGCTAATTGTTCGTCATCACAGGTACTGTTTGCTATACGGCCACGACGCGCAACTGATTTCCAAAATTCATCTTTCTCCTGTGAGGATGGAACTTACAACCCCTGGTTTATTAGACCAGTGCTCTACCACTGAGCTAAAGAGGCGCGGCCTAGCGGTACTCTTGGGTACTTCGTCCTTACGGTCGTCTGCACCATCAGACTTTAGCTGACAACACTTCATATTACCGGCTAATATTTGCAGCTATGGCGACAAATTACTGCTTGGCTACACATCTGACACGTAACCGATGTGCTCTCCAAACCACAACACTTGCATTTCAGAACATGTCTTTCACACATGTCTACAAAATCACCTTCACCTTCAAATACAGTTTCCTTGCGACTGACAGAGACGTAGGCAAAGTTTAAAGTTGCTATTTCCATTAAATCTCGTTAATCAGAAAAACGGTAATTTACACCTGCAGCGGAACATAATTCCGTTTCGCCCAGCGTCTGGCTCGAACCCACGACCCTGGGATTAAGAGTCTGACGCTCTACCGACTGAGCTAGCCGGCTACCTCGGTGAATACTTGCCGGGTAGCACGTCACACAGTACTCGTTTGGGTTGGGTGGTCCCATACAGAATCTCTCCATGCTGCCTAATGTTTTCCTAACGTCACACTCGTCACGTACTTCACTTTTATGTCATAATCATTTCTGAGAGGCAAAGAAATTGCATGACAACAAGCAGAGCTAGTGGCGTCAAAATTAACACACATACTTTATGTGACTCAAAAGCCGAACGAGTTACTTTCCGACGTTGTTTTAGATGTGCAAGTGCCAGTCAAAACTCGCGGTGTCGGCACTCTGCCGACCATTTCGCTAGTTAACACCGGTCTTGCTGTGTGTGTTTCCAGCTCAAGAGCATCTCCAAGCAAAAAATGGTCAACAGCAACATTCAGACGGTTTCGTACTGCTCAATTGCTACATTAAAACGGTATGTTTCTTTTTCAGAACTGGAAAAACACAAGCGTGACAGCATTCGAACCTGTAATCTTCAGAGCCGAAGTCCGACGCCTTATCCATTAGGCCACACGAGCACTGACGACCAACATTTACATGTATACGACTCATCTCGAAACGCTCACACCCCTGAGGATTTGTGTTTTCGTTCTACACAGCCGCTGCCCCTTGCTCTTTCCCACCCATTCGTTACATTCAACCTCTGACGTGACCGACCAAATATAGACTGAGAAACAAGACCACACACTTTGTGCATTCGGAATCGAAGGCAGGGCGTCCCTCGCCGCATTTGCTACGATGGCCATTTGCTACTTCTGCAGAAGCGGCGGCGGCGACGACGACGACGACGACGACGACGACGACGACGACGAAGATCGCGAGAGGCTCTGAGATATGTGAGAAATACATCTATAAAATGTAATTCAGACTGCCTCGTCCCACCTTATGCTGTACCGCTTTGGCAAATGCTTTATCTGCGCCATTCGCCTTAATCACATCTGAGAGTAAATCTTAAAAAAACGCCTGTCGCTAATTGTTCGTCATCACAGGTACTGTTTGCTATACGGCCACGACGCGCAACTGATTTCCAAAATTCATCTTTCTCCTGTGAGGATGGAACTTACAACCCCTGGTTTATTAGACCAGTGCTCTACCACTGAGCTAAAGAGGCGCGGCCTAGCGGTAGTCTTGGGTACTTCGTCCTTACGGTCGTCTGCACCATCAGACTTTAGCTGACAACACTTCATATTACCGGCTAATATTTGCAGCTATGGCGACAAATTACTGCTTGGCTACACATCTGACACGTAACCGATGTGCTCTCCAAACCACAACACTTGCATTTCAGAACATGTCTTTCACACATGTCTACAAAATCACCTTCACCTTCAAATACAGTTTCCTTGCGACTGACAGAGACGTAGGCAAAGTTTAAAGTTGCTATTTCCATTAAATCTCGTTAATCAGAAAAACGGTAATTTACACCTGCAGCGGAACATAATTCCGTTCCGCCCAGCGTCTGGCTCGAACCCACGACCCTGGGATTAAGAGTCTGACGCTCTACCGACTGAGCTAGCCGGCTACCTCGGTGAATACTTGCCGGGTAGCACGTCACACAGTACTCGTTTGGGTTGGGTGGTCCCATACAGAATCTCTCCATGCTGCCTAATGTTTTCCTAACGTCACACTCGTCACGTACTTCACTTTTATGTCATAATCATTTCTGAGAGGCAAAGAAATTGCATGACAACAAGCAGAGCTAGTGGCGTCAAAATTAACACACATACTTTATGTGACTCAAAAGCCGAACGAGTTACTTTCCGACGTTGTTTTAGATGTGCAAGTGCCAGTCAAAACTCGCGGTGTCGGCACTCTGCCGACCATTTCGCTAGTTAACACCGGTCTTGCTGTGTGTGTTTCCAGCTCAAGAGCATCTCCAAGCAAAAAATGGTCAACAGCAACATTCAGACGGTTTCGTACTGCTCAATTGCTACATTAAAACGGTATGTTTCTTTTTCAGAACTGGAAAAACACAAGCGTGACAGCATTCGAACCTGTAATCTTCAGAGCCGAAGTCCGACGCCTTATCCATTAGGCCACACGAGCACTGACGACCAACATTTACATGTATACGACTCATCTCGAAACGCTCACACCCCTGAGGATTTGTGTTTTCGTTCTACACAGCCGCTGCCCCTTGCTCTTTCCCACCCATTCGTTACATTCAACCTCTGACGTGACCGACCAAATATAGACTGAGAAACAAGACCACACACTTTGTGCATTCGGAATCGAAGGCAGGGCGTCCCTCGCCGCATTTGCTACGATGGCCATTTGCTACTTCTGCAGAAGCGGCGGCGGCGACGACGACGACGACGACGACGACGACGACGACGACGACGAAGATCGCGAGAGGCTCTGAGATATGTGAGAAATACATCTATAAAATGTAATTCAGACTGCCTCGTCCCACCTTATGCTGTACCGCTTTGGCAAATGCTTTATCTGCGCCATTCGCCTTAATCACATCTGAGAGTAAATCTTAAAAAAACGCCTGTCGCTAATTGTTCGTCATCACAGGTACTGTTTTCTATACGGCCACGACGCGCAACTGATTTCCAAAATTCATCTTTCTCCTGTGAGGATGGAACTTACAACCCCTGGTTTATTAGACCAGTGCTCTACCACTGAGCTAAAGAGGCGCGGCCTAGCGGTACTCTTGGGTACTTCGTCCTTACGGTCGTCTGCACCATCAGACTTTAGCTGACAACACTTCATATTACCGGCTAATATTTGCAGCTATGGCGACAAATTACTGCTTGGCTACACATCTGACACGTAACCGATGTGCTCTCCAAACCACAACACTTGCATTTCAGAACATGTCTTTCACACATGTCTACAAAATCACCTTCACCTTCAAATACAGTTTCCTTGCGACTGACAGAGACGTAGGCAAAGTTTAAAGTTGCTATTTCCATTAAATCTCGTTAATCAGAAAAACGGTAATTTACACCTGCAGCGGAACAAAATTCCGTTCCGCCCAGCGTCTGGCTCGAACCCACGACCCTGGGATTAAGAGTCTGACGCTCTACCGACTGAGCTAGCCGGCTACCTCGGTGAATACTTGCCGGGTAGCACGTCACACAGTACTCGTTTGGGTTGGGTGGTCCCATACAGAATCTCTCCATGCTGCCTAATGTTTTCCTAACGTCACACTCGTCACGTACTTCACTTTTATGTCATAATCATTTCTGAGAGGCAAAGAAATTGCATGACAACAAGCAGAGCTAGTGGCGTCAAAATTAACACACATACTTTATGTGACTCAAAAGCCGAACGAGTTACTTTCCGACGTTCTTTTAGATGTGCGAGTGCCAGTCAAAACTGGCGGTGTCGGCACTCTGCCGACCATTTCGCTAGTTAACACCGGTCTTGCTGTGTGTGTTTCAAGCTCAAGAGCATCTCCAAGCAAAAAATGGTCAACAGCAACATTCAGACGGTTTCGTACTGCTCAATTGCTACATTAAAACGGTATGTTTCTTTTTCAGAACTGGAAAAACACAAGCGTGACAGCATTCGAACCTGTAATCTTCAGAGCCGAAGTCCGACGCCTTATCCATTAGGCCACACGAGCACTGACGACCAACATTTACATGTATACGACTCATCTCGAAACGCTCACACCCCTGAGGATTTGTGTTTTCGTTCTACACAGCCGCTGCCCCTTGCTCTTTCCCACCCATTCGTTACATTCAACCTCTGACGTGACCGACCAAATATAGACTGAGAAACAAGACCACACACTTTGTGCATTCGGAATCGAAGGCAGGGCGTCCCTCGCCGCATTTGCTACGATGGCCATTTGCTACTTCTGCAGAAGCGGCGGCGGCGACGACGACGACGACGACGACGAAGATCGCGAGAGGCTCTGAGATATGTGAGAAATACATCTATAAAATGTAATTCAGACTGCCTCGTCCCACCTTATGCTGTACCGCTTTGGCAAATGCTTTATCTGCGCCATTCGCCTTAATCACATCTGAGAGTAAATCTTAAAAAAACGCCTGTCGCTAATTGTTCGTCATCACAGGTACTGTTTGCTATACGGCCACGACGCGCAACTGATTTCCAAAATTCATCTTTCTCCTGTGAGGATGGAACTTACAACCCCTGGTTTATTAGACCAGTGCTCTACCACTGAGCTAAAGAGGCGCGGCCTAGCGGTACTCTTGGGTACTTCGTCCTTACGGTCGTCTGCACCATCAGACTTTAGCTGACAACACTTCATATTACCGGCTAATATTTGCAGCTATGGCGACAAATTACTGCTTGGCTACACATCTGACACGTAACCGATGTGCTCTCCAAACCACAACACTTGCATTTCAGAACATGTCTTTCACACATGTCTACAAAATCACCTTCACCTTCAAATACAGTTTCCTTGCGACTGACAGAGACGTAGGCAAAGTTTAAAGTTGCTATTTCCATTAAATCTCGTTAATCAGAAAAACGGTAATTTACACCTGCAGCGGAACAAAATTCCGTTCCGCCCAGCGTCTGGCTCGAACCCACGACCCTGGGATTAAGAGTCTGACGCTCTACCGACTGAGCTAGCCGGCTACCTCGGTGAATACTTGCCGGGTAGCACGTCACACAGTACTCGTTTGGGTTGGGTGGTCCCATACAGAATCTCTCCATGCTGCCTAATGTTTTCCTAACGTCACACTCGTCACGTACTTCACTTTTATGTCATAATCATTTCTGAGAGGCAAAGAAATTGCATGACAACAAGCAGAGCTAGTGGCGTCAAAATTAACACACATACTTTATGTGACTCAAAAGCCGAACGAGTTACTTTCCGACGTTCTTTTAGATGTGCGAGTGCCAGTCAAAACTGGCGGTGTCGGCACTCTGCCGACCATTTCGCTAGTTAACACCGGTCTTGCTGTGTGTGTTTCAAGCTCAAGAGCATCTCCAAGCAAAAAATGGTCAACAGCAACATTCAGACGGTTTCGTACTGCTCAATTGCTACATTAAAACGGTATGTTTCTTTTTCAGAACTGGAAAAACACAAGCGTGACAGCATTCGAACCTGTAATCTTCAGAGCCGAAGTCCGACGCCTTATCCATTAGGCCACACGAGCACTGACGACCAACATTTACATGTATACGACTCATCTCGAAACGCTCACACCCCTGAGGATTTGTGTTTTCGTTCTACACAGCCGCTGCCCCTTGCTCTTTCCCACCCATTCGTTACATTCAACCTCTGACGTGACCGACCAAATATAGACTGAGAAACAAGACCACACACTTTGTGCATTCGGAATCGAAGGCAGGGCGTCCCTCGCCGCATTTGCTACGATGGCCATTTGCTACTTCTGCAGAAGCGGCGGCGGCGACGACGACGACGACGACGACGAAGATCGCGAGAGGCTCTGAGATATGTGAGAAATACATCTATAAAATGTAATTCAGACTGCCTCGTCCCACCTTATGCTGTACCGCTTTGGCAAATGCTTTATCTGCGCCATTCGCCTTAATCACATCTGAGAGTAAATCTTAAAAAAACGCCTGTCGCTAATTGTTCGTCATCACAGGTACTGTTTGCTATACGGCCACGACGCGCAACTGATTTCCAAAATTCATCTTTCTCCTGTGAGGATGGAACTTACAACCCCTGGTTTATTAGACCAGTGCTCTACCACTGAGCTAAAGAGGCGCGGCCTAGCGGTACTCTTGGGTACTTCGTCCTTACGGTCGTCTGCACCATCAGACTTTAGCTGACAACACTTCATATTACCGGCTAATATTTGCAGCTATGGCGACAAATTACTGCTTGGCTACACATCTGACACGTAACCGATGTGCTCTCCAAACCACAACACTTGCATTTCAGAACATGTCTTTCACACATGTCTACAAAATCACCTTCACCTTCAAATACAGTTTCCTTGCGACTGACAGAGACGTAGGCAAAGTTTAAAGTTGCTATTTCCATTAAATCTCGTTAATCAGAAAAACGGTAATTTACACCTGCAGCGGAACAAAATTCCGTTCCGCCCAGCGTCTGGCTCGAACCCACGACCCTGGGATTAAGAGTCTGACGCTCTACCGACTGAGCTAGCCGGCTACCTCGGTGAATACTTGCCGGGTAGCACGTCACACAGTACTCGTTTGGGTTGGGTGGTCCCATACAGAATCTCTCCATGCTGCCTAATGTTTTCCTAACGTCACACTCGTCACGTACTTCACTTTTATGTCATAATCATTTCTGAGAGGCAAAGAAATTGCATGACAACAAGCAGAGCTAGTGGCGTCAAAATTAACACACATACTTTATGTGACTCAAAAGCCGAACGAGTTACTTTCCGACGTTGTTTTAGATGTGCGAGTGCCAGTCAAAACTGGCGGTGTCGGCACTCTGCCGACCATTTCGCTAGTTAACACCGGTCTTGCTTTGTGTGTTTCAAGCTCAAGAGCATCTCCAAGCAAAAAATGGTCAACAGCAACATTCAGACGGTTTCGTACTGCTCAATTGCTACATTAAAACGGTATGTTTCTTTTTCAGAACTGGAAAAACACAAGCGTGACAGCATTCGAACCTGTAATCTTCAGAGCCGAAGTCCGACGCCTTATCCATTAGGCCACACGAGCACTGACGACCAACATTTACATGTATACGACTCATCTCGAAACGCTCACACCACTGAGGATTTGTGTTTTCGTTCTACACAGCCGCTGCCCCTTGCTCTTTCACACCCATTCGTTACATTCAACCTCTGACGTGACCGACCAAATATAGACTGAGAAACAAGACCACACACTTTGTGCATTCGGAATCGAAGGCAGGGCGTCCCTCGCCGCATTTGCTACGATGGCCATTTGCTACTTCTGCAGAAGCGGCGGCGGCGACGACGACGACGACGACGACGACGACGACGACGACGACGAAGATCGCGAGAGGCTCTGAGATATGTGAGAAATACATCTATAAAATGTAATTCAGACTGCCTCGTCCCACCTTATGCTGTACCGCTTTGGCAAATGCTTTATCTGCGCCATTCGCCTTAATCACATCTGAGAGTAAATCTTAAAAAAACGCCTGTCGCTAATTGTTCGTCATCACAGGTACTGTTTGCTATACGGCCACGACGCGCAACTGATTTCCAAAATTCATCTTTCTCCTGTGAGGATGGAACTTACAACCCCTGGTTTATTAGACCAGTGCTCTACCACTGAGCTAAAGAGGCGCGGCCTAGCGGTACTCTTGGGTACTTCGTCCTTACGGTCGTCTGCACCATCAGACTTTAGCTGACAACACTTCATATTACCGGCTAATATTTGCAGCTATGGCGACAAATTACTGCTTGGCTACACATCTGACACGTAACCGATGTGCTCTCCAAACCACAACACTTGCATTTCAGAAGATGTCTTTCACACATGTCTACAAAATCACCTTCACCTTCAAATACAGTTTCCTTGCGACTGACAGAGACGTAGGCAAAGTTTAAAGTTGCTATTTCCATTAAATCTCGTTAATCAGAAAAACGGTAATTTACACCTGCAGCGGAACAAAATTCCGTTCCGCCCAGCGTCTGGCTCGAACCCACGACCCTGGGATTAAGAGTCTGACGCTCTAGCGACTGAGCTAGCCGGCTACCTCGGTGAATACTTGCCGGGTAGCACGTCACACAGTACTCGTTTGGGTTGGGTGGTCCCATACAGAATCTCTCCATGCTGCCTAATGTTTTCCTAACGTCACACTCGTCACGTACTTCACTTTTATGTCATAATCATTTCTGAGAGGCAAAGAAATTGCATGACAACAAGCAGAGCTAGTGGCGTCAAAATTAACACACATACTTTATGTGACTCAAAAGCCGAACGAGTTACTTTCCGACGTTGTTTTAGATGTGCGAGTGCCAGTCAAAACTCGCGGTGTCGGCACTCTGCCGACCATTTCGCTAGTTAACACCGGTCTTGCTGTGTGTGTTTCAAGCTCAAGAGCATCTCCAAGCAAAAAATGGTCAACAGCAACATTCAGACGGTTTCGTACTGCTCAATTGCTACATTAAAACGGTATGTTTCTTTTTCAGAACTGGAAAAACACAAGCGTGACAGCATTCGAAACTGTAATCTTCAGAGCCGAAGTCCGACGCCTTATCCACTAGGCCACACGGTCACTGACGACCAACATTTACATGTATACGACTCATCTCGAAACGCTCACACCCCTGAGGATTTGTGTTTTCGTTCTACACAGCCGCTGCCCCTTGCTCTTTCCCACCCATTCGTTACATTCAACCTCTGACGTGACCGACCAAATATAGACTGAGAAACAAGACCACACACTTTGTGCATTCGGAATCGAAGGCAGGGCGTCCCTCGCCGCATTTGCTACGATGGCCATTTGCTACTTCTGCAGAAGCGGCGGCGGCGACGACGACGACGACGACGACGACGACGAAGATCGCGAGAGGCTCTGAGATATGTGAGAAATACATCTATAAAATGTAATTCAGACTGCCTCGTCCCACCTTATGCTGTACCGCTTTGGCAAATGCTTTATCTGCGCCATTCGCCTTAATCACATCTGAGAGTAAATCTTAAAAAAACGCCTGTCGCTAATTGTTCGTCATCACAGGTACTGTTTGCTATACGGCCACGACGCGCAACTGATTTCCAAAATTCATCTTTCTCCTGTGAGGATGGAACTTACAACCCCTGGTTTATTAGACCAGTGCTCTACCACTGAGCTAAAGAGGCGCGGCCTAGCGGTACTCTTGGGTACTTCGTCCTTACGGTCGTCTGCACCATCAGACTTTAGCTGACAACACTTCATATTACCGGCTAATATTTGCAGCTATGGCGACAAATTACTGCTTGGCTACACATCTGACACGTAACCGATGTGCTCTCCAAACCACAACACTTGCATTTCAGAACATGTCTTTCACACATGTCTACAAAATCACCTTCACCTTCAAATACAGTTTCCTTGCGACTGACAGAGACGTAGGCAAAGTTTAAAGTTGCTATTTCCATTAAATCTCGTTAATCAGAAAAACGGTAATTTACACCTGCAGCGGAACAAAATTCCGTTCCGCCCAGCGTCTGGCTCGAACCCACGACCCTGGGATTAAGAGTCTGACGCTCTAGCGACTGAGCTAGCCGGCTACCTCGGTGAATACTTGCCGGGTAGCACGTCACACAGTACTCGTTTGGGTTGGGTGGTCCCATACAGAATCTCTCCATGCTGCCTAATGTTTTCCTAACGTCACACTCGTCACGTACTTCACTTTTATGTCATAATCATTTCTGAGAGGCAAAGAAATTGCATGACAACAAGCAGAGCTAGTGGCGTCAAAATTAACACACATACTTTATGTGACTCAAAAGCCGAACGAGTTACTTTCCGACGTTGTTTTAGATGTGCGAGTGCCAGTCAAAACTCGCGGTGTCGGCACTCTGCCGACCATTTCGCTAGTTAACACCGGTCTTGCTGTGTGTGTTTCAAGCTCAAGAGCATCTCCAAGCAAAAAATGGTCAACAGCAACATTCAGACGGTTTCGTACTGCTCAATTGCTACATTAAAACGGTATGTTTCTTTTTCAGAACTGGAAAAACACAAGCGTGACAGCATTCGAAACTGTAATCTTCAGAGCCGAAGTCCGACGCCTTATCCACTAGGCCACACGGTCACTGACGACCAACATTTACATGTATACGACTCATCTCGAAACGCTCACACCCCTGAGGATTTGTGTTTTCGTTCTACACAGCCGCTGCCCCTTGCTCTTTCCCACCCATTCGTTACATTCAACCTCTGACGTGACCGACCAAATATAGACTGAGAAACAAGACCACACACTTTGTGCATTCGGAATCGAAGGCAGGGCGTCCCTCGCCGCATTTGCTACGATGGCCATTTGCTACTTCTGCAGAAGCGGCGGCGGCGACGACGACGACGACGACGACGACGACGAAGATCGCGAGAGGCTCTGAGATATGTGAGAAATACATCTATAAAATGTAATTCAGACTGCCTCGTCCCACCTTATGCTGTACCGCTTTGGCAAATGCTTTATCTGCGCCATTCGCCTTAATCACATCTGAGAGTAAATCTTAAAAAAACGCCTGTCGCTAATTGTTCGTCATCACAGGTACTGTTTGCTATACGGCCACGACGCGCAACTGATTTCCAAAATTCATCTTTCTCCTGTGAGGATGGAACTTACAACCCCTGGTTTATTAGACCAGTGCTCTACCACTGAGCTAAAGAGGCGCGGCCTAGCGGTACTCTTGGGTACTTCGTCCTTACGGTCGTCTGCACCATCAGACTTTAGCTGACAACACTTCATATTACCGGCTAATATTAGCAGCTATGGCGACAAATTACTGCTTGGCTACACATCTGACACGTAACCGATGTGCTCTCCAAACCACAACACTTGCATTTCAGAACATGTCTTTCACACATGTCTACAAAATCACCTTCACCTTCAAATACAGTTTCCTTGCGACTGACAGAGACGTAGGCAAAGTTTACAGTTGCTATTTCCATTAAATCTCGTTAATCAGAAAAACGGTAATTTACACCTGCAGCGGAACAAAATTCCGTTCCGCCCAGCGTCTGGCTCGAACCCACGACCCTGGGATTAAGAGTCTGACGCTCTACCGACTGAGATAGCCGGCTACCTCGGTGAATACTTGCCGGGTAGCACGTCACACAGTACTCGTTTGGGTTGGGTGGTCCCATACAGAATCTCTCCATGCTGCCTAATGTTTTCCTAACGTCACACTCGTCACGTACTTCACTTTTATGTCATAATCATTTCTGAGAGGCAAAGAAATTGCATGACAACAAGCAGAGCTAGTGGCGTCAAAATTAACACACATACTTTATGTGACTCAAAAGCCGAACGAGTTACTTTCCGACGTTGTTTTAGATGTGCGAGTGCCAGTCAAAACTGGCGGTGTCGGCACTCTGCCGACCATTTCGCTAGTTAACACCGGTCTTGCTGTGTGTGTTTCCAGCTCAAGAGCATCTCCAAGCAAAAAATGGTCAACAGCAACATTCAGACGGTTTCGTACTGCTCAATTGCTACATTAAAACGGTATGTTTCTTTTTCAGAACTGGAAAAACACAAGCGTGACAGCATTCGAACCTGTAATCTTCAGAGCCGAAGTCCGACGCCTTATCCATTAGGCCACACGAGCACTGACGACCAACATTTACATGTATACGACTCATCTCGAAACGCTCACACCCCTGAGGATTTGTGTTTTCGTTCTACACAGCCGCTGCCCCTTGCTCTTTCCCACCCATTCGTTACATTCAACCTCTGACGTGACCGACCAAATATAGACTGAGAAACAAGACCACACACTTTGTGCATTCGGAATCGAAGGCAGGGCGTCCCTCGCCGCATTTGCTACGATGGCCATTTGCTACTTCTGCAGAAGCGGCGGCGGCGACGACGACGACGACGACGACGACGACGAAGATCGCGAGAGGCTCTGAGATATGTGAGAAATACATCTATAAAATGTAATTCAGACTGCCTCGTCCCACCTTATGCTGTACCGCTTTGGCAAATGCTTTATCTGCGCCATTCGCCTTAATCACATCTGAGAGTAAATCTTAAAAAAACGCCTGTCGCTAATTGTTCGTCATCACAGGTACTGTTTGCTATACGGCCACGACGCGCAACTGATTTCCAAAATTCATCTTTCTCCTGTGAGGATGGAACTTACAACCCCTGGTTTATTAGACCAGTGCTCTACCACTGAGCTAAAGAGGCGCGGCCTAGCGGTACTCTTGGGTACTTCGTCCTTACGGTCGTCTGCACCATCAGACTTTAGCTGACAACACTTCATATTACCGGCTAATATTTGCAGCTATGGCGACAAATTACTGCTTGGCTACACATCTGACACGTAACCGATGTGCTCTCCAAACCACAACACTTGCATTTCAGAACATGTCTTTCACACATGTCTACAAAATCACCTTCACCTTCAAATACAGTTTCCTTGCGACTGACAGAGACGTAGGCAAAGTTTAAAGTTGCTATTTCCATTAAATCTCGTTAATCAGAAAAACGGTAATTTACACCTGCAGCGGAACAAAATTCCGTTCCGCCCAGCGTCTGGCTCGAACCCACGACCCTGGGATTAAGAGTCTGACGCTCTACCGACTGAGCTAGCCGGCTACCTCGGTGAATACTTGCCGGGTAGCACGTCACACAGTACTCGTTTGGGTTGGGTGGTCCCATACAGAATCTCTCCATGCTGCCTAATGTTTTCCTAACGTCACACTCGTCACGTACTTCACTTTTATGTCATAATCATTTCTGAGAGGCAAAGAAATTGCATGACAACAAGCAGAGCTAGTGGCGTCAAAATTAACACACATACTTTATGTGACTCAAAAGCCGAACGAGTTACTTTCCGACGTTGTTTTAGATGTGCGAGTGCCAGTCAAAACTGGCGGTGTCGGCACTCTGCCGACCATTTCGCTAGTTAACACCGGTCTTGCTTTGTGTGTTTCAAGCTCAAGAGCATCTCCAAGCAAAAAATGGTCAACAGCAACATTCAGACGGTTTCGTACTGCTCAATTGCTACATTAAAA
Source organism: Schistocerca gregaria (assembly GCF_023897955.1). Lineage (NCBI taxonomy): Eukaryota > Metazoa > Arthropoda > Insecta > Orthoptera > Acrididae > Schistocerca > Schistocerca gregaria. The sequence goes on from NW_026062335.1 coordinate 66,524, forward strand.
CGGTATGTTTCTTTTTCAGAACTGGAAAAACACAAGCGTGACAGCATTCGAACCTGTAATCTTCAGAGCCGAAGTCCGACGCCTTATCCATTAGGCCACACGAGCACTGACGACCAACATTTACATGTATACGACTCATCTCGAAACGCTCACACCACTGAGGATTTGTGTTTTCGTTCTACACAGCCGCTGCCCCTTGCTCTTTCACACCCATTCGTTACATTCAACCTCTGACGTGACCGACCAAATATAGACTGAGAAACAAGACCACACACTTTGTGCATTCGGAATCGAAGGCAGGGCGTCCCTCGCCGCATTTGCTACGATGGCCATTTGCTACTTCTGCAGAAGCGGCGGCGGCGACGACGACGACGACGACGACGACGACGACGACGACGAAGATCGCGAGAGGCTCTGAGATATGTGAGAAATACATCTATAAAATGTAATTCAGACTGCCTCGTCCCACCTTATGCTGTACCGCTTTGGCAAATGCTTTATCTGCGCCATTCGCCTTAATCACATCTGAGAGTAAATCTTAAAAAAACGCCTGTCGCTAATTGTTCGTCATCACAGGTACTGTTTGCTATACGGCCACGACGCGCAACTGATTTCCAAAATTCATCTTTCTCCTGTGAGGATGGAACTTACAACCCCTGGTTTATTAGACCAGTGCTCTACCACTGAGCTAAAGAGGCGCGGCCTAGCGGTACTCTTGGGTACTTCGTCCTTACGGTCGTCTGCACCATCAGACTTTAGCTGACAACACTTCATATTACCGGCTAATATTTGCAGCTATGGCGACAAATTACTGCTTGGCTACACATCTGACACGTAACCGATGTGCTCTCCAAACCACAACACTTGCATTTCAGAACATGTCTTTCACACATGTCTACAAAATCACCTTCACCTTCAAATACAGTTTCCTTGCGACTGACAGAGACGTAGGCAAAGTTTAAAGTTGCTATTTCCATTAAATCTCGTTAATCAGAAAAACGGTAATTTACACCTGCAGCGGAACAAAATTCCGTTCCGCCCAGCGTCTGGCTCGAACCCACGACCCTGGGATTAAGAGTCTGACGCTCTAGCGACTGAGCTAGCCGGCTACCTCGGTGAATACTTGCCGGGTAGCACGTCACACAGTACTCGTTTGGGTTGGGTGGTCCCATACAGAATCTCTCCATGCTGCCTAATGTTTTCCTAACGTCACACTCGTCACGTACTTCACTTTTATGTCATAATCATTTCTGAGAGGCAAAGAAATTGCATGACAACAAGCAGAGCTAGTGGCGTCAAAATTAACACACATACTTTATGTGACTCAAAAGCCGAACGAGTTACTTTCCGACGTTGTTTTAGATGTGCGAGTGCCAGTCAAAACTCGCGGTGTCGGCACTCTGCCGACCATTTCGCTAGTTAACACCGGTCTTGCTGTGTGTGTTTCAAGCTCAAGAGCATCTCCAAGCAAAAAATGGTCAACAGCAACATTCAGACGGTTTCGTACTGCTCAATTGCTACATTAAAACGGTATGTTTCTTTTTCAGAACTGGAAAAACACAAGCGTGACAGCATTCGAAACTGTAATCTTCAGAGCCGAAGTCCGACGCCTTATCCACTAGGCCACACGGTCACTGACGACCAACATTTACATGTATACGACTCATCTCGAAACGCTCACACCCCTGAGGATTTGTGTTTTCGTTCTACACAGCCGCTGCCCCTTGCTCTTTCCCACCCATTCGTTACATTCAACCTCTGACGTGACCGACCAAATATAGACTGAGAAACAAGACCACACACTTTGTGCATTCGGAATCGAAGGCAGGGCGTCCCTCGCCGCATTTGCTACGATGGCCATTTGCTACTTCTGCAGAAGCGGCGGCGGCGACGACGACGACGACGACGACGACGACGAAGATCGCGAGAGGCTCTGAGATATGTGAGAAATACATCTATAAAATGTAATTCAGACTGCCTCGTCCCACCTTATGCTGTACCGCTTTGGCAAATGCTTTATCTGCGCCATTCGCCTTAATCACATCTGAGAGTAAATCTTAAAAAAACGCCTGTCGCTAATTGTTCGTCATCACAGGTACTGTTTGCTATACGGCCACGACGCGCAACTGATTTCCAAAATTCATCTTTCTCCTGTGAGGATGGAACTTACAACCCCTGGTTTATTAGACCAGTGCTCTACCACTGAGCTAAAGAGGCGCGGCCTAGCGGTACTCTTGGGTACTTCGTCCTTACGGTCGTCTGCACCATCAGACTTTAGCTGACAACACTTCATATTACCGGCTAATATTAGCAGCTATGGCGACAAATTACTGCTTGGCTACACATCTGACACGTAACCGATGTGCTCTCCAAACCACAACACTTGCATTTCAGAACATGTCTTTCACACATGTCTACAAAATCACCTTCACCTTCAAATACAGTTTCCTTGCGACTGACAGAGACGTAGGCAAAGTTTACAGTTGCTATTTCCATTAAATCTCGTTAATCAGAAAAACGGTAATTTACACCTGCAGCGGAACAAAATTCCGTTCCGCCCAGCGTCTGGCTCGAACCCACGACCCTGGGATTAAGAGTCTGACGCTCTACCGACTGAGATAGCCGGCTACCTCGGTGAATACTTGCCGGGTAGCACGTCACACAGTACTCGTTTGGGTTGGGTGGTCCCATACAGAATCTCTCCATGCTGCCTAATGTTTTCCTAACGTCACACTCGTCACGTACTTCACTTTTATGTCATAATCATTTCTGAGAGGCAAAGAAATTGCATGACAACAAGCAGAGCTAGTGGCGTCAAAATTAACACACATACTTTATGTGACTCAAAAGCCGAACGAGTTACTTTCCGACGTTGTTTTAGATGTGCGAGTGCCAGTCAAAACTGGCGGTGTCGGCACTCTGCCGACCATTTCGCTAGTTAACACCGGTCTTGCTGTGTGTGTTTCCAGCTCAAGAGCATCTCCAAGCAAAAAATGGTCAACAGCAACATTCAGACGGTTTCGTACTGCTCAATTGCTACATTAAAACGGTATGTTTCTTTTTCAGAACTGGAAAAACACAAGCGTGACAGCATTCGAACCTGTAATCTTCAGAGCCGAAGTCCGACGCCTTATCCATTAGGCCACACGAGCACTGACGACCAACATTTACATGTATACGACTCATCTCGAAACGCTCACACCCCTGAGGATTTGTGTTTTCGTTCTACACAGCCGCTGCCCCTTGCTCTTTCCCACCCATTCGTTACATTCAACCTCTGACGTGACCGACCAAATATAGACTGAGAAACAAGACCACACACTTTGTGCATTCGGAATCGAAGGCAGGGCGTCCCTCGCCGCATTTGCTACGATGGCCATTTGCTACTTCTGCAGAAGCGGCGGCGGCGACGACGACGACGACGACGACGACGACGACGAAGATCGCGAGAGGCTCTGAGATATGTGAGAAATACATCTATAAAATGTAATTCAGACTGCCTCGTCCCACCTTATGCTGTACCGCTTTGGCAAATGCTTTATCTGCGCCATTCGCCTTAATCACATCTGAGAGTAAATCTTAAAAAAACGCCTGTCGCTAATTGTTCGTCATCACAGGTACTGTTTGCTATACGGCCACGACGCGCAACTGATTTCCAAAATTCATCTTTCTCCTGTGAGGATGGAACTTACAACCCCTGGTTTATTAGACCAGTGCTCTACCACTGAGCTAAAGAGGCGCGGCCTAGCGGTACTCTTGGGTACTTCGTCCTTACGGTCGTCTGCACCATCAGACTTTAGCTGACAACACTTCATATTACCGGCTAATATTTGCAGCTATGGCGACAAATTACTGCTTGGCTACACATCTGACACGTAACCGATGTGCTCTCCAAACCACAACACTTGCATTTCAGAACATGTCTTTCACACATGTCTACAAAATCACCTTCACCTTCAAATACAGTTTCCTTGCGACTGACAGAGACGTAGGCAAAGTTTAAAGTTGCTATTTCCATTAAATCTCGTTAATCAGAAAAACGGTAATTTACACCTGCAGCGGAACAAAATTCCGTTCCGCCCAGCGTCTGGCTCGAACCCACGACCCTGGGATTAAGAGTCTGACGCTCTACCGACTGAGCTAGCCGGCTACCTCGGTGAATACTTGCCGGGTAGCACGTCACACAGTACTCGTTTGGGTTGGGTGGTCCCATACAGAATCTCTCCATGCTGCCTAATGTTTTCCTAACGTCACACTCGTCACGTACTTCACTTTTATGTCATAATCATTTCTGAGAGGCAAAGAAATTGCATGACAACAAGCAGAGCTAGTGGCGTCAAAATTAACACACACACTTTATGTGACTCAAAAGCCGAACGAGTTACTTTCCGACGTTGTTTTAGATGTGCGAGTGCCAGTCAAAACTGGCGGTGTCGGCACTCTGCCGACCATTTCGCTAGTTAACACCGGTCTTGCTGTGTGTGTTTCAAGCTCAAGAGCATCTCCAAGCAAAAAATGGTCAACAGCAACATTCAGACGGTTTCGTACTGCTCAATTGCTACATTAAAACGGTATGTTTCTTTTTCAGAACTGGAAAAACACAAGCGTGGCAGCATTCGAACCTGTAATCTTCAGAGCCGAAGTCCGACGCCTTATCCATTAGGCCACACGAGCACTGACGACCAACATTTACATGTATACGACTCATCTCGAAACGCTCACACCCCTGAGGATTTGTGTTTTCGTTCTACACAGCCGCTGCCCCTTGCTCTTTCCCACCCATTCGTTACATTCAACCTCTGACGTGACCGACCAAATATAGACTGAGAAACAAGACCACACACTTTGTGCATTCGGAATCGAAGGCAGGGCGTCCCTCGCCGCATTTGCTACGGTTGCCATTTGCTACTTCTGCAGAAGCGGCGGCGGCGGCGGCGGCGGCGACGGCGACGACGACGACGACGACGACGACGACGACGAATATCGCGAAAGGCTCTGAGATATGTGAGAAATACATCTATAAAATGTAATTCAGACTGCCTCGTCCCACCTTATGCTGTACCGCTTTGGCAAATGCTTTATCTGCGCCATTCGCCTTAATCGCATCTGAGAGTGATTCTTAAAATAACGCCTGTCGCTAATTGTTCGTCATCACAGGTACTGTTTGCTATACGGCCACGACGCGCAACTGATTTCCAAAATTCATCATTCTCCTGTGAGGATGGAACTTACAACCCCTGGTTTATTAGACCAGTGCTCTACCACTGAGCTAAAGAGGCGCGGCCTAGCGGTACTCTTGGGTACATCGTCCTTACGGTCGTCTGCACCATCAGACTTTAGCTGACAACACTTCATATTACCGGCTAATATTTGCAGCTATGGCGACAAATTACTGCTTGGCTACACATCTGACACGTAACCGATGTGCTCTCCAAACCACAACACTTGCATTTCAGAACATGTCTTTCACACATGTCTACAAAATCACCTTCACCTTCAAATACAGTTTCCTTGCGACTGACAGAGACGTAGGCAAAGTTTAAAGTTGCTATTTCCATTAAATCTCGTTAATCAGAAAAACGGTAATTTACACCTGCAGCGGAACAAAATTCCGTTCCGCCCAGCGTCTGGCTCGAACCCACGACCCTGGGATTAAGAGTCTGACGCTCTACCGACTGAGATAGCCGGCTACCTCGGTGAATACTTGCCGGGTAGCACGTCACACAGTACTCGTTTGGGTTGGGTGGTCCCATACAGAATCTCTCCATGCTGCCTAATGTTTTCCTAACGTCACACTCGTCACGTACTTCACTTTTATGTCATAATCATTTCTGAGAGGCAAAGAAATTGCATGACAACAAGCAGAGCTAGTGGCGTCAAAATTAACACACATACTTTATGTGACTCAAAAGCCGAACGAGTTACTTTCCGACGTTGTTTTAGATGTGCAAGTGCCAGTCAAAACTCGCGGTGTCGGCACTCTGCCGACCATTTCGCTAGTTAACACCGGTCTTGCTGTGTGTGTTTCCAGCTCAAGAGCATCTCCAAGCAAAAAATGGTCAACAGCAACATTCAGACGGTTTCGTACTGCTCAATTGCTACATTAAAACGGTATGTTTCTTTTTCAGAACTGGAAAAACACAAGCGTGACAGCATTCGAACCTGTAATCTTCAGAGCCGAAGTCCGACGCCTTATCCATTAGGCCACACGGTCACTGACGTCCAACATTTACATGTATACGACTCATCTCGAAACGCTCACACCCCTGAGGATTTGTGTTTTCGTTCTACACAGCCGCTGCCCCTTGCTCTTTCCCACCCATTCGTTACATTCAACCTCTGACGTGACCGACCAAATATAGACTGAGAAACAAGACCACACACTTTGTGCATTCGGAATCGAAGGCAGGGCGTCCCTCGCCGCATTTGCTACGATGGCCATTTGCTACTTCTGCAGAAGCGGCGGCGGCGACGACGACGACGACGACGACGACGAAGATCGCGAGAGGCTCTGAGATATGTGAGAAATACATCTATAAAATGTAATTCAGACTGCCTCGTCCCACCTTATGCTGTACCGCTTTGGCAAATGCTTTATCTGCGCCATTCGCCTTAATCACATCTGAGAGTAAATCTTAAAAAAACGCCTGTCGCTAATTGTTCGTCATCACAGGTACTGTTTGCTATACGGCCACGACGCGCAACTGATTTCCAAAATTCATCTTTTTCCTGTGAGGATGGAACTTACAACCCCTGGTTTATTAGACCAGTGCTCTACCACTGAGCTAAAGAGGCGCGTCCTAGCGGTACTCTTGGGTACTTCGTCCTTACGGTCGTCTGCACCATCAGACTTTAGCTGACAACACTTCATATTACCGGCTAATATTTGCAGCTATGGCGACAAATTACTGCTTGGCTACACATCTGACACGTAACCGATGTGCTCTCCAAACCACAACACTTGCATTTCAGAACATGTCTTTCACACATGTCTACAAAATCACCTTCACCTTCAAATACAGTTTCCTTGCGACTGACAGAGACGTAGGCAAAGTTTAAAGTTGCTATTTCCATTAAATCTCGTTAATCAGAAAAACGGTAATTTACACCTGCAGCGGAACAAAATCCCGTTCCGCCCAGCGTCTGGCTCGAACCCACGACCCTGGGATTAAGAGTCTGACGCTCTACCGACTGAGCTAGCCGGCTACCTCTGTGAATACTTGCCGGGTAGCACGTCACACAGTACTCGTTTGGGTTGGGTGGTCCCATACAGAATCTCTCCATGCTGCCTAATGTTTTCCTAACGTCACACTCGTCACGTACTTCACTTTTATGTCATAATCATTTCTGAGAGGCAAAGAAATTGCATGACAACAAGCAGAGCTAGTGGCGTCAAAATTAACACACATACTTTATGTGACTCAAAAGCCGAACGAGTTACTTTCCGACGTTGTTTTAGATGTGCGAGTGCCAGTCAAAACTGGCGGTGTCGGCACTCTGCCGACCATTTCGCTAGTTAACACCGGTCTTGCTGTGTGTGTTTCAAGCTCAAGAGCATCTCCAAGCAAAAAATGGTCAACAGCAACATTCAGACGGTTTCGTACTGCTCAATTGCTACATTAAAACGGTATGTTTCTTTTTCAGAACTGGAAAAACACAAGCGTGACAGCATTCGAACCTGTAATCTTCAGAGCCGAAGTCCGACGCCTTATCCATTAGGCCACACGAGCACTGACGACCAACATTTACATGTATACGACTCATCTCGAAACGCTCACACCCCTGAGGATTTGTGTTTTCGTTCTACACAGCCGCTGCCCCTTGCTCTTTCCCACCCATTCGTTACATTCAACCTCTGACGTGACCGACCAAATATAGACTGAGAAACAAGACCACACACTTTGTGCATTCGGAATCGAAGGCAGGGCGTCCCTCGCCGCATTTGCTACGATGGCCATTTGCTACTTCTGCAGAAGCGGCGGCGGCGACGACGACGACGACGACGACGAAGATCGCGAGAGGCTCTGAGATATGTGAGAAATACATCTATAAAATGTAATTCAGACTGCCTCGTCCCACCTTATGCTGTACCGCTTTGGCAAATGCTTTATCTGCGCCATTCGCCTTAATCACATCTGAGAGTAAATCTTAAAAAAACGCCTGTCGCTAATTGTTCGTCATCACAGGTACTGTTTGCTATACGGCCACGACGCGCAACTGATTTCCAAAATTCATCTTTCTCCTGTGAGGATGGAACTTACAACCCCTGGTTTATTAGACCAGTGCTCTACCACTGAGCTAAAGAGGCGCGGCCTAGCGGTGCTCTTGGGTACTTCGTCCTTACGGTCGTCTGCACCATCAGACTTTAGCTGACAACACTTCATATTACCGGCTAATATTTGCAGCTATGGCGACAAATTACTGCTTGGCTACACATCTGACACGTAACCGATGTGCTCTCCAAACCACAACACTTGCATTTCAGAACATGTCTTTCACACATGTCTACAAAATCACCTTCACCTTCAAATACAGTTTCCTTGCGACTGACAGAGACGTAGGCAAAGTTTAAAGTTGCTATTTCCATTAAATCTCGTTAATCAGAAAAACGGTAATTTACACCTGCAGCGGAACAAAATTCCGTTCCGCCCAGCGTCTAGCTCGAACCCACGACCCTGGGATTAAGAGTCTGACGCTCTACCGACTGAGATAGCCGGCTACCTCGGTGAATACTTGCCGGGTAGCACGTCACACAGTACTCGTTTGGGTTGGGTGGTCCCATACAGAATCTCTCCATGCTGCCTAATGTTTTCCTAACGTCACACTCGTCACGTACTTCACTTTTATGTCATAATCATTTCTGAGAGGCAAAGAAATTGCATGACAACAAGCAGAGCTAGTGGCGTCAAAATTAACACACATACTTTATGTGACTCAAAAGCCGAACGAGTTACTTTCCGACGTTGTTTTAGATGTGCAAGTGCCAGTCAAAACTCGCGGTGTCGGCACTCTGCCGACCATTTCGCTAGTTAACACCGGTCTTGCTGTGTGTGTTTCCAGCTCAAGAGCATCTCCAAGCAAAAAATGGTCAACAGCAACATTCAGACGGTTTCGTACTGCTCAATTGCTACATTAAAACGGTATGTTTCTTTTTCAGAACTGGAAAAACACAAGCGTGACAGCATTCGAACCTGTAATCTTCAGAGCCGAAGTCCGACGCCTTATCCATTTTTTTTTTTTTTTTTTTTTTTTTTTTTTTTTTTTTTTTTTTTAGGGCCTCCTTCCTCCCCTTCAGCCCCGCCTTGCGCTCGCCATAAATCGCCTTCGTCGGCGTCGGCTTCATCTGCCATGATTTCTGAAGTACTTATTCTTCTGAACTATTCCGATTTCCAAACCAAAGATACTTCTAAACCTATTGCATAGTCCCGCAATGGTGACAAAGTAGAATATATATATATATTTTTTATTTTTTTTTTTTTTTTTAATAGAAAATGAAAAAGGAACTCTGGTCCGCTAGAAAAACAGAAGAAAATAAAATAGTCCTTGTCGTAACACTGTTCAGTATACGTCACTGTGACATTTGAAGAAGAAAAGAGAAAAAACAAAGCAATGTAGAATGAAGGAAAGAAAAAAATACTTCTTTCATCGAAGAACGACTTCTAAAAAATTCGCATATCGTTTCCTGTAATGTCTCGTCTGTGAAAGTATGTGAAACTGTAATGCCAGGTAAAGACAGAACGCCGCCTCACTCTTGGGTTCTTGCGTCTGTAAATAATGAACATAATGACCCTTCAACCAATTGACAGAGTTCCGTTTGGTGTTCGGGTACGGCACTGAATCCGGATACAGGAAATCTTCAGGTTTAATACAAAGCTGGGAAGTCCTCATAATCGTAGCCAGTTTTCGGCGAATGCATGGCCAAACTGCTTGGACAGTGGTGCACAGAAAACGATGTTCATCAGTATCAGGCAAGTTGCACGTTAGGCACAAAGGTGAGTCAGCCAAATGTAGAGCATGAAGTCGTGAATTGGTACTTATTTTACGGTTCACGACCCTGTACCAAGAGGCTTTCACTGACGTTGGTAAATCACGGCTATGTATGTTTTTCCATATCACTGGCCAGCGATGATTGGGGTATTTGTGTTCGATGTTGTTCCTGTTCTTGGTTGCCAGTAGTTTATTATAAACTAACTTCACCACGGAAAGCTCATTTTCTGGGAGAGTTGACCGTACGTAACTGAACTCAATGAAAAAGCTCTTAAAGTGAGTCAGCGCAGGCGGAATATGTTGAACAGAGACAGGAGGCTGCAGGCAGGCCGGCGCTATTTCGGTTAACAAGTGAGCCGTTAGACTGTTCGGTAACGACCTCCACCGTTTGTAGGTGGTGCATACGTACAAAGCTCGTGACTTGGAACGAACATCTGTTAAATTTAAGCCTCCATCGGTCGTGGAGAGAGTGAGCGTATCGTACTTGACTTTAAAAATGTGTCCACGTGTGACAAAATGGCCTAGAGCGGACATCATACGCTTCGCTGTCTCCTGTGGCATGGGCAGTACTTGTGCAACGTAGTTAATCTTTGAGGTGAGGTAGACATTAGCGAAGGTGACTTTCTGCAGTTCATCAAGGCTTCTTAGGTAGTGGGTCTGCATGCAAGCACGCATACTTGCCAGGAGATTCCTATAGTTCACCGCAATTGTGTGCTGTATGTTGCTCCTGTACTTAATACCAAGGCATTTCATTTTAGAAATTAGTTGCAACTGACCGTGATGGTGCAGCGAGATGCCGCGTCCTATGTTCATAATGCCAGATTTCCTGGCATTCAACTTCGCACCCGCAACAAGTTCGTAGTTTTTGACGATCTGAAGGGCTTCCTCGACTTCACCTTCGTCCATGACCAAAAATCCGACGTCATCCGCATATGCAGTACAAACAATCTTAATGCCGTGGATGGTTAATCCTTGTAGACGCTGTGTCAAGGTGACAAGCAAAGGCTCAATGGCAATGGCAAACAAGGCCATCGACATAGGGCATCCCTGTCGCACTGAATTAGTAATATTAATTGATGCGCTCAGCTGGCCATTCACCATGAGTCGAGTTACTCCTTTACGAAGGAGCTCATGTATAAGATTGATAAAACGTAGTGGAAATCCCATGGCATGCATCGTCCGGATGAGAAACTGATGGTTTACTCTGTCGAATGCCTTTGAAAAGTCAAGGGAAACTAGCGCACACCGTATCTTACACGCATCTGCAATGGCTATAACGTCCCTGTATTGAGACAAATTTTGGAAGATCGTCCTACCGACACCTACACTGGTCTGGTACTGACCAATGACAGTATTCATCAACATTTTCAATCTATTAGAAATAATACGTGCTAAAATTTTGTAGTCACTGTTCAGTAAAGTAAGCGGCCGAAAATCGTCAACAGAACTGCACATTGGGCGTTTAGGGATTAAAACCACGATGCCTTCCACGAGAGCCTGAGGAACATTAAAATCTGGCCGTAAAATTTCATTAAACATACTCAACAACTTGGGCTTTAATTTGTCGCAGAAAGTAAGATAAAATTCGGCAGTGAGACCGTCGGGTCCCGGCGATTTATTTTTCGGACTTCGTGATAGCGCAGAATCCAATTCGTCTTCATCAATTTCTCGCATGAGAGTTTCGACTTCAGCAGCACCCAAAGTCCTTTGCAAGTTATTGAGTAATTCATCGTGAGTTCCATCGTCGGTATGTGTCGTTGTCAGGAGACCTGCCAAGTGATTGTGAAGTGCGTTCCGTATGTCTTGTTGCCGCGTGAGCGCAACGCCTTCACTCAACTGAAGACTAGTTATTAATCTCCGCCGCCCCCTCTTATTTTCACGAATGACGTGAAACATGGATGTCATTTCGTCGTCTATCACATTCTGGGGCCTGGACCTTATTTGAAAGCCTTCTGCCTGCTGCCGCTGAAGTTTTAATAATTTTGCCTTAATTTTTTTAATCTGCATAAAATTTTCAGGTACAGTCACATCGGACTGGTAAAGCTCCCTGAGACAAGTAAAATAAAACTCAGACGTTTGCCGTTGCCACCAGGATTTGTCCCGAGCGTAGCGTTTAAACATTTTTGATAAAGTTGGTTTGGCATGTGTTATCCACCATTCAGTAACGGAGGCATACTGTGCAACCCGTCGTTCACATGCCTCCCATGTTTCGTTAAAGACACGGTGACAGTCAACATCGTTAAGGAGAGCATTGTTAAGTTTCCAGAAACCTCTGCCGCGAAATGTGCCTTGCTTGACCATGTTAACAGTGCAAATATATGCGGCATGATCGGAAAAAATTGTGGGCCAAACTTCGGATTGGAGGACTTGAGTCTTCATACACGCCGATACATAGATTCTGTCTAGCCGGCTTGCAGAGTGGTTCGTGACATGAGTGAACCCAGGTGCCGCTCCGTGCGTATGCTCCCATGTGTCAATGAGGTTCATTTCTTGGACGATACGTTCTAGTTCTCCAGATTTGTTAAAATTAGGCGTCTGGTCTTTTGGACTTAAGACACAATTGAAGTCACCCGCAAAAATTATACGATCGTAGGTTCCCCTAAAAAGTGGGACTATGGCGCTTGTGAAGAACTCAGCCCTAGCACGCCTATTGCTACTGCCGGACGGGGCGTAAACATTGATTATGCGTGTCCGATGGAAAGTGACAGCGATCCCTCTATGATCAGGCAGTTTTTCTACGTCGGTCGCTACAATCCCTTCTTTTAACAGAATCGCTGTCCCTAAATTCGCACCGCTCCCGGAATTGGAGAGAGTAGTATAACCAGTTATTCGGTCAAGTTCAATCGCAGCGACTTCTTGAAGTAACAGAATATCGATATCCGCCGCGTATACAAAATCTTGTAAATTACGGAGCCGCCAGTACGACTGTATCTTATTGATGTTGAACGTGGCAATTTTATAGGCTTGGGGCTCGTTCATGGGAGAAGGCACATACTATTAATTAAACAGTCTTAGAAGGATGGCTAACGAAATTGAGGCCAAGCGCGTCAGTCGGAGTTCCTGTAGTTCCCGGTACGGTTGGTGTATGCTGCTCTGTGGGGGGTGCCGAAGATTCCGTCTCAATGGTCCGCATGACAGCCGCATCATTGCTCGCATCCAATACTTCCATTTCCTGTGCCCAATTCCCAGTGAGAGTGGCCTCTGACAAAAGCAATCCTGCGTTTCCTTGAGCGTGGGTATCCGGCAAAACGACTCTACTCGAGGTATCACTATCTTCCACCCGTCGTGGATTCACAGGGGGAGACACTACAGGACCAATGTCCATTCGACCAGACGCAGGGAGACCAACTTCAGAGGGTTCAGAAGTGTTCTGACACATTTGGCTGCTTATTCGTTTCGCTTTGTCGCGGAGCTGTGGGGCGAGCTGATTGGCTCCTTGATGTGCAAGTCTCCGCTTCTTTTTGGAAGGCTTCCTGTTAGGGTTCGCAGTATCATCAACATCCGAAGTGGACTGTTGACTCTGGGGTTGATCCGCCGGGAACACAGCGTCTGCTTCATCCTCAGTACCAGTGGCATCAACCACTGGGGAGTCATCCGTCGTTACCTCCATCTCTGAGTGTGGTAGCGGCGGTGCCGCGTCAGCACTCGGTTCTTTGACGTTATCGGCCAAAACATCGTTCAAACGAGGGGCATCTACAGGCGGGGTCGCGGGTGGAAGACCAGAAGCCGCGACAGCGTATGTCAGTGGCAGTGCCGTCATCACAGGGGGGCTAGCGGCTTCACCGACAGGTTCTGCGTCACCCGTCTTTGTATACATTCAGAGCGCACGTGGCCGGGCGCACCACAGCCGGCACACGTTTTTGGCTGCCCATCATATATGACAATTCCGCGATGTCCACCTACGTAAATATATGAAGGTATGTGCTTCTGTACATCGATCTTAACCTGCCTGACGCCGTTAAGCACCGGAAATTTGTGGGCTTTGGACCAACGCTCCGCAAAATTGTTAATGACCCTCCCGTAAGGTGTCAATGCAGAATTTATTTGCGCGGCTGTTATTTCAAACGGGAGTTCGAAAATACGTGCCGTCCGGATGCCCAGTCCAGCATGCGTAATGCTGACGTCACTGACGGTACCATCGCTATGTTTAAACTTCAGTACACCTCCACTGGACTCTACAATTCTATCACACAGTTCAGAGGACGTTAATTTCACATAAACAACACTAGTCACGATAGAGAAATTTATCCCTACAATGTCATCAAAAGTAATCTTAGCTGTTTCCTCTAACCATGCTTCAACTTCAAACGAATTTGGTTTCGAAAAGTTCCTATCAAAGGTAAACTTCAAGGTATCTTTCCTGTTAGTCGGATTCATAATTCCATATCAGATCCTACAGAACGGAACGAATACTAATAAGCAGACGCTGTAAGCACGCGACTCACCGCCTGACGTAAACACTTCCTGCCGCAGCGCGCTGGCCCTGGAGGTCCGCTCACCACCGCTGCCGCAGGCAGACTGTCCATTAGGCCACACCGTCACTGACGACCAACTATAACTTGTATACGACTCATCTCGAAACGCTCACACCCTGAGGATTTGTGTTTTCGTTCTACACAGCCGCTGCCGCTTGCTCTTTCCCACCCACTCGTTACATTCAACCTCTGACGTGACCGACCAAATATAGACTGAGAAACAAGACCACACACTTTGTGCATTCGGAATCGAAGGCAGGGCGTCCCTCGCCGCATTTGCTACGATGGCCATTTGCTACTTCTGCAGAAGCGGCGGCGGCGACGACGACGACGACGACGACGACGACGACGACGACGACGACGACGAAGATCGCGAGAGGCTCTGAGATATGTGAGAAATACATCTATAAAATGTAATTCAGACTGCCTCGTCCCACCTTATGCTGTACCGCTTTGGCAAATGCTTTATCTGCGCCATTCGCCTTAATCACATCTGAGAGTAAATCTTAAAAAAACGCCTGTCGCTAATTGTTCGTCATCACAGGTACTGTTTGCTATACGGCCACGACGCGCAACTGATTTCCAAAATTCATCTTTCTCCTGTGAGGATGGAACTTACAACCCCTGGTTTATTAGACCAGTGCTCTACCACTGAGCTAAAGAGGCGCGGCCTAGCGGTACTCTTGGGTACATCGTCCTTACGGTCGTCTGCACCATCAGACTTTAGCTGACAACACTTCATATTACCGGCTAATATTTGCAGCTATGGCGACAAATTACTGCTTGGCTACACATCTGACACGTAACCGATGTGCTCTCCAAACCACAACACTTGCATTTCAGAACATGTCTTTCACACATGTCTACAAAATCACCTTCACCTTCAAATACAGTTTCCTTGCGACTGACAGAGACGTAGGCAAAGTTTAAAGTTGCTATTTCCATTAAATCTCGTTAATCAGAAAAACGGTAATTTACACCTGCAGCGGAACAAAATTCCGTTCCGCCCAGCGTCTAGCTCGAACCCACGACCCTGGGATTAAGAGTCTGACGCTCTACCGACTGAGATAGCCGGCTACCTCGGTGAATACTTGCCGGGTAGCACGTCACACAGTACTCGTTTGGGTTGGGTGGTCCCATACAGAATCTCTCCATGCTGCCTAATGTTTTCCTAACGTCACACTCGTCACGTACTTCACTTTTATGTCATAATCATTTCTGAGAGGCAAAGAAATTGCATGACAACAAGCAGAGCTAGTGGCGTCAAAATTAACACACATACTTTATGTGACTCAAAAGCCGAACGAGTTACTTTCCGACGTTGTTTTAGATGTGCGAGTGCCAGTCAAAACTGGCGGTGTCGGCACTCTGCCGACCATTTCGCTAGTTAACACCGGTCTTGCTGTGTGTGTTTCCAGCTCAAGAGCATCTCCAAGCAAAAAATGGTCAACAGCAACATTCAGACGGTTTCGTACTGCTCAATTGCTACATTAAAACGGTATGTTTCTTTTTCAGAACTGGAAAAACACAAGCGTGACAGCATTCGAACCTGTAATCTTCAGAGCCGAAGTCCGACGCCTTATCCATTAGGCCACACGGTCACTGACGTCCAACATTTACATGTATACGACTCATCTCGAAACGCTCACACCCCTGAGGATTTGTGTTTTCGTTCTACACAGCCGCTGCCCCTTGCTCTTTCCCACCCATTCGTTACATTCAACCTCTGACGTGACCGACCAAATATAGACTGAGAAACAAGACCACACACTTTGTGCATTCGGAATCGAAGGCAGGGCGTCCCTCGCCGCATTTGCTACGATGGCCATTTGCTACTTCTGCAGAAGCGGCGGCGGCGACGACGACGACGACGACGACGACGACGACGACGACGACGACGAAGATCGCGAGAGGCTCTGAGATATGTGAGAAATACATCTATAAAATGTAATTCAGACTGCCTCGTCCCACCTTATGCTGTACCGCTTTGGCAAATGCTTTATCTGCGCCATTCGCCTTAATCACATCTGAGAGTAAATCTTAAAAAAACGCCTGTCGCTAATTGTTCGTCATCACAGGTACTGTTTGCTATACGGCCACGACGCGCAACTGATTTCCAAAATTCATCTTTTTCCTGTGAGGATGGAACTTACAACCCCTGGTTTATTAGACCAGTGCTCTACCACTGAGCTAAAGAGGCGCGTCCTAGCGGTACTCTTGGGTACTTCGTCCTTACGGTCGTCTGCACCATCAGACTTTAGCTGACAACACTTCATATTACCGGCTAATATTTGCAGCTATGGCGACAAATTACTGCTTGGCTACACATCTGACACGTAACCGATGTGCTCTCCAAACCACAACACTTGCATTTCAGAACATGTCTTTCACACATGTCTACAAAATCACCTTCACCTTCAAATACAGTTTCCTTGCGACTGACAGAGACGTAGGCAAAGTTTAAAGTTGCTATTTCCATTAAATCTCGTTAATCAGAAAAACGGTAATTTACACCTGCAGCGGAACAAAATCCCGTTCCGCCCAGCGTCTGGCTCGAACCCACGACCCTGGGATTAAGAGTCTGACGCTCTACCGACTGAGCTAGCCGGCTACCTCGGTGAATACTTGCCGGGTAGCACGTCACACAGTACTCGTTTGGGTTGGGTGGTCCCATACAGAATCTCTCCATGCTGCCTAATGTTTTCCTAACGTCACACTCGTCACGTACTTCACTTTTATGTCATAATCATTTCTGAGAGGCAAAGAAATTGCATGACAACAAGCAGAGCTAGTGGCGTCAAAATTAACACACATACTTTATGTGACTCAAAAGCCGAACGAGTTACTTTCCGACGTTGTTTTAGATGTGCGAGTGCCAGTCAAAACTGGCGGTGTCGGCACTCTGCCGACCATTTCGCTAGTTAACACCGGTCTTGCTGTGTGTGTTTCAAGCTCAAGAGCATCTCCAAGCAAAAAATGGTCAACAGCAACATTCAGACGGTTTCGTACTGCTCAATTGCTACATTAAAACGGTATGTTTCTTTTTCAGAACTGGAAAAACACAAGCGTGACAGCATTCGAACCTGTAATCTTCAGAGCCGAAGTCCGACGCCTTATCCATTAGGCCACACGAGCACTGACGACCAACATTTACATGTATACGACTCATCTCGAAACGCTCACACCCCTGAGGATTTGTGTTTTCGTTCTACACAGCCGCTGCCCCTTGCTCTTTCCCACCCATTCGTTACATTCAACCTCTGACGTGACCGACCAAATATAGACTGAGAAACAAGACCACACACTTTGTGCATTCGGAATCGAAGGCAGGGCGTCCCTCGCCGCATTTGCTACGATGGCCATTTGCTACTTCTGCAGAAGCGGCGGCGGCGACGACGACGACGACGACGACGAAGATCGCGAGAGGCTCTGAGATATGTGAGAAATACATCTATAAAATGTAATTCAGACTGCCTCGTCCCACCTTATGCTGTACCGCTTTGGCAAATGCTTTATCTGCGCCATTCGCCTTAATCACATCTGAGAGTAAATCTTAAAAAAACGCCTGTCGCTAATTGTTCGTCATCACAGGTACTGTTTGCTATACGGCCACGACGCGCAACTGATTTCCAAAATTCATCTTTCTCCTGTGAGGATGGAACTTACAACCCCTGGTTTATTAGACCAGTGCTCTACCACTGAGCTAAAGAGGCGCGGCCTAGCGGTACTCTTGGGTACTTCGTCCTTACGGTCGTCTGCACCATCAGACTTTAGCTGACAACACTTCATATTACCGGCTAATATTTGCAGCTATGGCGACAAATTACTGCTTGGCTACACATCTGACACGTAACCGATGTGCTCTCCAAACCACAACACTTGCATTTCAGAACATGTCTTTCACACATGTCTACAAAATCACCTTCACCTTCAAATACAGTTTCCTTGCGACTGACAGAGACGTAGGCAAAGTTTAAAGTTGCTATTTCCATTAAATCTCGTTAATCAGAAAAACGGTAATTTACACCTGCAGCGGAACAAAATTCCGTTCCGCCCAGCGTCTAGCTCGAACCCACGACCCTGGGATTAAGAGTCTGACGCTCTACCGACTGAGATAGCCGGCTACCTCGGTGAATACTTGCCGGGTAGCACGTCACACAGTACTCGTTTGGGTTGGGTGGTCCCATACAGAATCTCTCCATGCTGCCTAATGTTTTCCTAACGTCACACTCGTCACGTACTTCACTTTTATGTCATAATCATTTCTGAGAGGCAAAGAAATTGCATGACAACAAGCAGAGCTAGTGGCGTCAAAATTAACACACATACTTTATGTGACTCAAAAGCCGAACGAGTTACTTTCCGACGTTGTTTTAGATGTGCGAGTGCCAGTCAAAACTCGCGGTGTCGGCACTCTGCCGACCATTTCGCTAGTTAACACCGGTCTTGCTGTGTGTGTTTCAAGCTCAAGAGCATCTCCAAGCAAAAAATGGTCAACAGCAACATTCAGACGGTTTCGTACTGCTCAATTGCTACATTAAAACGGTATGTTTCTTTTTCAGAACTGGAAAAACACAAGCGTGACAGCATTCGAACCTGTAATCTTCAGAGCCGAAGTCCGACGCCTTATCCATTAGGCCACACGAGCACTGACGACCAACATTTACATGTATACGACTCATCTCGAAACGCTCACACCCCTGAGGATTTGTGTTTTCGTTCTACACAGCCGCTGCCCCTTGCTCTTTCCCACCCATTCGTTACATTCAACCTCTGACGTGACCGACCAAATATAGACTGAGAAACAAGACCACACACTTTGTGCATTCGGAATCGAAGGCAGGGCGTCCCTCGCCGCATTTGCTACGATGGCCATTTGCTACTTCTGCAGAAGCGGCGGCGGCGACGACGACGACGACGACGACGACGACGACGACGAAGATCGCGAGAGGCTCTGAGATATGTGAGAAATACATCTATAAAATGTAATTCAGACTGCCTCGTCCCACCTTATGCTGTACCGCTTTGGCAAATGCTTTATCTGCGCCATTCGCCTTAATCACATCTGAGAGTAAATCTTAAAAAAACGCCTGTCGCTAATTGTTCGTCATCACAGGTACTGTTTGCTATACGGCCACGACGCGCAACTGATTTCCAAAATTCATCTTTCTCCTGTGAGGATGGAACTTACAACCCCTGGTTTATTAGACCAGTGCTCTACCACTGAGCTAAAGAGGCGCGGCCTAGCGGTACTCTTGGGTACATCGTCCTTACGGTCGTCTGCACCATCAGACTTTAGCTGACAACACTTCATATTACCGGCTAATATTTGCAGCTATGGCGACAAGTTACTGCTTGGCTACACATCTGACACGTAACCGATGTGCTCTCCAAACCACAACACTTGCATTTCAGAACATGTCTTTCACACATGTCTACAAAATCACCTTCACCTTCAAATACAGTTTCCTTGCGACTGACAGAGACGTAGGCAAAGTTTAAAGTTGCTATTTCCATTAAATCTCGTTAATCAGAAAAACGGTAATTTACACCTGCAGCGGAACAAAATTCCGTTCCGCCCAGCGTCTGGCTCGAACCCACGACCCTGGGATTAAGAGTCTGACGCTCTACCGACTGAGATAGCCGGCTACCTCGGTGAATACTTGCCGGGTAGCACGTCACACAGTACTCGTTTGGGTTGGGTGGTCCCATACAGAATCTCTCCATGCTGCCTAATGTTTTCCTAACGTCACACTCGTCACGTACTTCACTTTTATGTCATAATCATTTCTGAGAGGCAAAGAAATTGCATGACAACAAGCAGAGCTAGTGGCGTCAAAATTAACACACATACTTTATGTGACTCAAAAGCCGAACGAGTTACTTTCCGACGTTGTTTTAGATGTGCGAGTGCCAGTCAAAACTGGCGGTGTCGGCACTCTGCCGACCATTTCGCTAGTTAACACCGGTCTTGCTGTGTGTGTTTCAAGCTCAAGAGCATCTCCAAGCAAAAAATGGTCAACAGCAACATTCAGACGGTTTCGTACTGCTCAATTGCTACATTAAAACGGTATGTTTCTTTTTCAGAACTGGAAAAACACAAGCGTGACAGCATTCGAACCTGTAATCTTCAGAGCCGAAGTCCGACGCCTTATCCATTAGGCCACACGAGCACTGACGACCAACATTTACATGTATACGACTCATCTCGAAACGCTCACACCCCTGAGGATTTGTGTTTTCGTTCTACACAGCCGCTGCCCCTTGCTCTTTCCCACCCATTCGTTACAATCAACCTCTGACGTGACCGACCAAATATAGACTGAGAAACAAGACCACACACTTTGTGCATTCGGAATCGAAGGCAGGGCGTCCCTCGCCGCATTTGCTACGATGGCCATTTGCTACTTCTGCAGAAGCGGCGGCGGCGACGACGACGACGACGACGACGACGACGACGACGAAGATCGCGAGAGGCTCTGAGATATGTGAGAAATACATCTATAAAATGTAATTCAGACTGCCTCGTCCCACCTTATGCTGTACCGCTTTGGCAAATGCTTTATCTGCGCCATTCGCCTTAATCACATCTGAGAGTAAATCTTAAAAAAACGCCTGTCGCTAATTGTTCGTCATCACAGGTACTGTTTGCTATACGGCCACGACGCGCAACTGATTTCCAAAATTCATCTTTCTCCTGTGAGGATGGAACTTACAACCCCTGGTTTATTAGACCAGTGCTCTACCACTGAGCTAAAGAGGCGCGGCCTAGCGATACTCTTGGGTACTTCGTCCTTACGGTCGTCTGCACCATCAGACTTTAGCTGACAACACTTCATATTACCGGCTAATATTTGCAGCTATGGCGACAAATTACTGCTTGGCTACACATCTGACACGTAACCGATGTGCTCTCCAAACCACAACACTTGCATTTCAGAACATGTCTTTCACACATGTCTACAAAATCACCTTCACCTTCAAATACAGTTTCCTTGCGACTGACAGAGACGTAGGCAAAGTTTAAAGTTGCTATTTCCATTAAATCTCGTTAATCAGAAAAACGGTAATTTACACCTGCAGCGGAACAAAATTCCGTTCCGCCCAGCGTCTGGCTCGAACCCACGACCCTGGGATTAAGAGTCTGACGCTCTACCGACTGAGCTAGCCGGCTACCTCGGTGAATACTTGCCGGGTAGCACGTCACACAGTACTCGTTTGGGTTGGGTGGTCCCATACAGAATCTCTCCATGCTGCCTAATGTTTTCCTAACGTCACACTCGTCACGTACTTCACTTTTATGTCATAATCATTTCTGAGAGGCAAAGAAATTGCATGACAACAAGCAGAGCTAGTGGCGTCAAAATTAACACACATACTTTATGTGACTCAAAAGCCGAACGAGTTACTTTCCGACGTTGTTTTAGATGTGCGAGTGCCAGTCAAAACTGGCGGTGTCGGCACTCTGCCGACCATTTCGCTAGTTAACACCGGTCTTGCTGTGTGTGTTTCAAGCTCAAGAGCATCTCCAAGCAAAAAATGGTCAACAGCAACATTCAGACGGTTTCGTACTGCTCAATTGCTACATTAAAACGGTATGTTTCTTTTTCAGAACTGGAAAAACACAAGCGTGACAGCATTCGAACCTGTAATCTTCAGAGCCGAAGTCCGACGCCTTATCCATTAGGCCACACGAGCACTGACGACCAACATTTACATGTATACGACTCATCTCGAAACGCTCACACCCCTGAGGATTTGTGTTTTCGTTCTACACAGCCGCTGCCCCTTGCTCTTTCCCACCCATTCGTTACATTCAACCTCTGACGTGACCGACCAAATATAGACTGAGAAACAAGACCACACACTTTGTGCATTCGGAATCGAAGGCAGGGCGTCCCTCGCCGCATTTGCTACGATGGCCATTTGCTACTTCTGCAGAAGCGGCGGCGGCGACGACGACGACGACGACGACGACGACGACGACGACGACGAAGATCGCGAGAGGCTCTGAGATATGTGAGAAATACATCTATAAAATGTAATTCAGACTGCCTCGTCCCACCTTATGCTGTACCGCTTTGGCAAATGCTTTATCTGCGCCATTCGCCTTAATCACATCTGAGAGTAAATCTTAAAAAAACGCCTGTCGCTAATTGTTCGTCATCACAGGTACTGTTTGCTATACGGCCACGACGCGCAACTGATTTCCAAAATTCATCTTTCTCCTGTGAGGATGGAACTTACAACCCCTGGTTTATTAGACCAGTGCTCTACCACTGAGCTAAAGAGGCGCGGCCTAGCGGTACTCTTGGGTACATCGTCCTTACGGTCGTCTGCACCATCAGACTTTAGCTGACAACACTTCATATTACCGGCTAATATTTGCAGCTATGGCGACAAATTACTGCTTGGCTACACATCTGACACGTAACCGATGTGCTCTCCAAACCACAACACTTGCATTTCAGAACATGTCTTTCACACATGTCTACAAAATCACCTTCACCTTCAAATACAGTTTCCTTGCGACTGACAGAGACGTAGGCAAAGTTTAAAGTTGCTATTTCCATTAAATCTCGTTAATCAGAAAAACGGTAATTTACACCTGCAGCGGAACAAAATTCCGTTCCGCACAGCGTCTGGCTCGAACCCACGACCCTGGGATTAAGAGTCTGACGCTCTACCGACTGAGATAGCCGGCTACCTCGGTGAATACTTGCCGGGTAGCACGTCACACAGTACTCGTTTGGGTTGGGTGGTCCCATACAGAATCTCTCCATGCTGCCTAATGTTTTCCTAACGTCACACTCGTCACGTACTTCACTTTTATGTCATAATCATTTCTGAGAGGCAAAGAAATTGCATGACAACAAGCAGAGCTAGTGGCGTCAAAATTAACACACATACTTTATGTGACTCAAAAGCCGAACGAGTTACTTTCCGACGTTGTTTTAGATGTGCAAGTGCCAGTCAAAACTCGCGGTGTCGGCACTCTGCCGACCATTTCGCTAGTTAACACCGGTCTTGCTGTGTGTGTTTCCAGCTCAAGAGCATCTCCAAGCAAAAAATGGTCAACAGCAACATTCAGACGGTTTCGTACTGCTCAATTGCTACATTAAAACGGTATGTTTCTTTTTCAGAACTGGAAAAACACAAGCGTGACAGCATTCGAACCTGTAATCTTCAGAGCCGAAGTCCGACGCCTTATCCATTAGGCCACACGAGCACTGACGACCAACATTTACATGTATACGACTCATCTCGAAACGCTCACACCCCTGAGGATTTGTGTTTTCGTTCTACACAGCCGCTGCCCCTTGCTCTTTCCCACCCATTCGTTACATTCAACCTCTGACGTGACCGACCAAATATAGACTGAGAAACAAGACCACACACTTTGTGCATTCGGAATCGAAGGCAGGGCGTCCCTCGCCGCATTTGCTACGATGGCCATTTGCTACTTCTGCAGAAGCGGCGGCGGCGACGACGACGACGACGACGAAGATCGCGAGAGGCTCTGAGATATGTGAGAAATACATCTATAAAATGTAATTCAGACTGCCTCGTCCCACCTTATGCTGTACCGCTTTGGCAAATGCTTTATCTGCGCCATTCGCCTTAATCACATCTGAGAGTAAATCTTAAAAAAACGCCTGTCGCTAATTGTTCGTCATCACAGGTACTGTTTGCTATACGGCCACGACGCGCAACTGATTTCCAAAATTCATCTTTCTCCTGTGAGGATGGAACTTACAACCCCTGGTTTATTAGACCAGTGCTCTACCACTGAGCTAAAGAGGCGCGGCCTAGCGGTACTCTTGGGTACATCGTCCTTACGGTCGTCTGCACCATCAGACTTTAGCTGACAACACTTCATATTACCGGCTAATATTTGCAGCTATGGCGACAAATTACTGCTTGGCTACACATCTGACACGTAACCGATGTGCTCTCCAAACCACAACACTTGCATTTCAGAACATGTCTTTCACACATGTCTACAAAATCACCTTCACCTTCAAATACAGTTTCCTTGCGACTGACAGAGACGTAGGCAAAGTTTAAAGTTGCTATTTCCATTAAATCTCGTTAATCAGAAAAACGGTAATTTACACCTGCAGCGGAACAAAATTCCGTTCCGCCCAGCGTCTGGCTCGAACCCACGACCCTGGGATTAAGAGTCTGACGCTCTACCGACTGAGATAGCCGGCTACCTCGGTGAATACTTGCCGGGTAGCACGTCACACAGTACTCGTTTGGGTTGGGTGGTCCCATACAGAATCTCTCCATGCTGCCTAATGTTTTCCTAACGTCACACTCGTCACGTACTTCACTTTTATGTCATAATCATTTCTGAGAGGCAAAGAAATTGCATGACAACAAGATGAGCTAGTGGCGTCAAAATTAACACACATACTTTATGTGACTCAAAAGCCGAACGAGTTACTTTCCGACGTTGTTTTAGATGTGCAAGTGCCAGTCAAAACTCGCGGTGTCGGCACTCTGCCGACCATTTCGCTAATTAACACCGGTCTTGCTGTGTGTGTTTCCAGCTCAAGAGCATCTCCAAGCAAAAAATGGTCAACAGCAACATTCAGACGGTTTCGTACTGCTCAATTGCTACATTAAAACGGTATGTTTCTTTTTCAGAACTGGAAAAACACAAGCGTGACAGCATTCGAACCTGTAATCTTCAGAGCCGAAGTCCGACGCCTTATCCATTAGGCCACACGGTCACTGACGACAAACATTTACATGTATACGACTCATCTCGAAACGCTCACACCCCTGAGGATTTGTGTTTTCGTTCTACACAGCCGCTGCCCCTTGCTCTTTCCCACCCATTCGTTACATTCAACCTCTGACGTGACCGACCAAATATAGACTGAGAAACAAGACCACACACTTTGTGCATTCGGAATCGAAGGCAGGGCGTCCCTCGCCGCATTTGCTACGATGGCCATTTGCTACTTCTGCAGAAGCGGCGGCGGCGACGACGACGACGACGACGACGACGAAGATCGCGAGAGGCTCTGAGATATGTGAGAAATACATCTATAAAATGTAATTCAGACTGCCTCGTCCCACCTTATGCTGTACCGCTTTGGCAAATGCTTTATCTGCGCCATTCGCCTTAATCACATCTGAGAGTAAATCTTAAAAAAACGCCTGTCGCTAATTGTTCGTCATCACAGGTACTGTTTGCTATACGGCCACGACGCGCAACTGATTTCCAAAATTCATCTTTCTCCTGTGAGGATGGAACTTACAACCCCTGGTTTATTAGACCAGTGTTCTACCACTGAGCTAAAGAGGCGCGGCCTAGCGGTACTCTTGGGTACTTCGTCCTTACGGTCGTCTGCACCATCAGACTTTAGCTGACAACACTTCATATTACCGGCTAATATTTGCAGCTATGGCGACAAATTACTGCTTGGCTACACATCTGACACGTAACCGATGTGCTCTCCAAACCACAACACTTGCATTTCAGAACATGTCTTTCACACATGTCTACAAAATCACCTTCACCTTCAAATACAGTTTCCTTGCGACTGACAGAGACGTAGGCAAAGTTTAAAGTTGCTATTTCCATTAAATCTCGTTAATCAGAAAAACGGTAATTTACACCTGCAGCGGAACAAAATTCCGTTCCGCCCAGCGTCTAGCTCGAACCCACGACCCTGGGATTAAGAGTCTGACGCTCTACCGACTGAGATAGCCGGCTACCTCGGTGAATACTTGCCGGGTAGCACGTCACACAGTACTCGTTTGGGTTGGGTGGTCCCATACAGAATCTCTCCATGCTGCCTAATGTTTTCCTAACGTCACACTCGTCACGTACTTCACTTTTATGTCATAATCATTTCTGAGAGGCAAAGAAATTGCATGACAACAAGCAGAGCTAGTGGCGTCAAAATTAACACACATACTTTATGTGACTCAAAAGCCGAACGAGTTACTTTCCGACGTTGTTTTAGATGTGCAAGTGCCAGTCAAAACTCGCGGTGTCGGCACTCTGCCGACCATTTCGCTAGTTAACACCGGTCTTGCTGTGTGTGTTTCCAGCTCAAGAGCATCTCCAAGCAAAAAATGGTCAACAGCAACATTCAGACGGTTTCGTACTGCTCAATTGCTACATTAAAACGGTATGTTTCTTTTTCAGAACTGGAAAAACACAAGCGTGACAGCATTCGAACCTGTAATCTTCAGAGCCGAAGTCCGACGCCTTATCCATTAGGCCACACGGTCACTGACGACCAACATTTACATGTATACGACTCATCTCGAAACGCTCACACCCCTGAGGATTTGTGTTTTCGTTCTACACAGCCGCTGCCCCTTGCTCTTTCCCACCCATTCGTTACATTCAACCTCTGACGTGACCGACCAAATATAGACTGAGAAACAAGACCACACACTTTGTGCATTCGGAATCGAAGGCAGGGCGTCCCTCGCCGCATTTGCTACGATGGCCATTTGCTACTTCTGCAGAAGCGGCGGCGGCGACGACGACGACGACGACGACGACGACGACGACGAAGATCGCGAGAGGCTCTGAGATATGTGAGAAATACATCTATAAAATGTAATTCAGACTGCCTCGTCCCACCTTATGCTGTACCGCTTTGGCAAATGCTTTATCTGCGCCATTCGCCTTAATCACATCTGAGAGTAAATCTTAAAAAAACGCCTGTCGCTAATTGTTCGTCATCACAGGTACTGTTTGCTATACGGCCACGACGCGCAACTGATTTCCAAAATTCATCTTTCTCCTGTGAGGATGGAACTTACAACCCCTGGTTTATTAGACCAGTGCTCTACCACTGAGCTAAAGAGGCGCGGCCTAGCGGTACTCTTGGGTACATCGTCCTTACGGTCGTCTGCACCATCAGACTTTAGCTGACAACACTTCATATTACCGGCTAATATTTGCAGCTATGGCGACAAATTACTGCTTGGCTACACATCTGACACGTAACCGATGTGCTCTCCAAACCACAACACTTGCATTTCAGAACATGTCTTTCACACATGTCTACAAAATCACCTTCACCTTCAAATACAGTTTCCTTGCGACTGACAGAGACGTAGGCAAAGTTTAAAGTTGCTATTTCCATTAAATCTCGTTAATCAGAAAAACGGTAATTTACACCTGCAGCGGAACAAAATTCCGTTCCGCACAGCGTCTGGCTCGAACCCACGACCCTGGGATTAAGAGTCTGACGCTCTACCGACTGAGATAGCCGGCTACCTCGGTGAATACTTGCCGGGTAGCACGTCACACAGTACTCGTTTGGGTTGGGTGGTCCCATACAGAATCTCTCCATGCTGCCTAATGTTTTCCTAACGTCACACTCGTCACGTACTTCACTTTTATGTCATAATCATTTCTGAGAGGCAAAGAAATTGCATGACAACAAGCAGAGCTAGTGGCGTCAAAATTAACACACATACTTTATGTGACTCAAAAGCCGAACGAGTTACTTTCCGACGTTGTTTTAGATGTGCAAGTGCCAGTCAAAACTCGCGGTGTCGGCACTCTGCCGACCATTTCGCTAGTTAACACCGGTCTTGCTGTGTGTGTTTCCAGCTCAAGAGCATCTCCAAGCAAAAAATGGTCAACAGCAACATTCAGACGGTTTCGTACTGCTCAATTGCTACATTAAAACGGTATGTTTCTTTTTCAGAACTGGAAAAACACAAGCGTGACAGCATTCGAACCTGTAATCTTCAGAGCCGAAGTCCGACGCCTTATCCATTAGGCCACACGGTCACTGACGACCAACATTTACATGTATACGACTCATCTCGAAACGCTCACACCCCTGAGGATTTGTGTTTTCGTTCTACACAGCCGCTGCCCCTTGCTCTTTCCCACCCATTCGTTACATTCAACCTCTGACGTGACCGACCAAATATAGACTGAGAAACAAGACCACACACTTTGTGCATTCGGAATCGAAGGCAGGGCGTCCCTCGCCGCATTTGCTACGATGGCCATTTGCTACTTCTGCAGAAGCGGCGGCGGCGACGACGACGACGACGACGACGACGACGACGAAGATCGCGAGAGGCTCTGAGATATGTGAGAAATACATCTATAAAATGTAATTCAGACTGCCTCGTCCCACCTTATGCTGTACCGCTTTGGCAAATGCTTTATCTGCGCCATTCGCCTTAATCACATCTGAGAGTAAATCTTAAAAAAACGCCTGTCGCTAATTGTTCGTCATCACAGGTACTGTTTGCTATACGGCCACGACGCGCAACTGATTTCCAAAATTCATCTTTCTCCTGTGAGGATGGAACTTACAACCCCTGGTTTATTAGACCAGTGCTCTACCACTGAGCTAAAGAGGCGCGGCCTAGCGGTACTCTTGGGTACATCGTCCTTACGGTCGTCTGCACCATCAGACTTTAGCTGACAACACTTCATATTACCGGCTAATATTTGCAGCTATGGCGACAAATTACTGCTTGGCTACACATCTGACACGTAACCGATGTGCTCTCCAAACCACAACACTTGCATTTCAGAACATGTCTTTCACACATGTCTACAAAATCACCTTCACCTTCAAATACAGTTTCCTTGCGACTGACAGAGACGTAGGCAAAGTTTAAAGTTGCTATTTCCATTAAATCTCGTTAATCAGAAAAACGGTAATTTACACCTGCAGCGGAACAAAATTCCGCTCCGCCCAGCGTCTGGCTCGAACCCACGACCGTGGGATTAAGAGTCTGACGCTCTACCGACTGAGATAGCCGGCTACCTCGGTGAATACTTGCCGGGTAGCACGTCACACAGTACTCGTTTGGGTTGGGTGGTCCCATACAGAATCTCTCCATGCTGCCTAATGTTTTCCTAACGTCACACTCGTCACGTACTTCACTTTTATGTCATAATCATTTCTGAGAGGCAAAGAAATTGCATGACAACAAGCAGAGCTAGTGGCGTCAAAATTAACACACATACTTTATGTGACTCAAAAGCCGAACGAGTTACTTTCCGACGTTGTTTTAGATGTGCAAGTGCCAGTCAAAACTCGCGGTGTCGGCACTCTGCCGACCATTTCGCTAGTTAACACCGGTCTTGCTGTGTGTGTTTCCAGCTCAAGAGCATCTCCAAGCAAAAAATGGTCAACAGCAACATTCAGACGGTTTCGTACTGCTCAATTGCTACATTAAAACGGTATGTTTCTTTTTCAGAACTGGAAAAACACAAGCGTGACAGCATTCGAACCTGTAATCTTCAGAGCCGAAGTCCGACGCCTTATCCATTAGGCCACACGGTCACTGACGACCAACATTTACATGTATACGACTCATCTCGAAACGCTCACACCCCTGAGGATTTGTGTTTTCGTTCTACACAGCCGCTGCCCCTTGCTCTTTCCCACCCATTCGTTACATTCAACCTCTGACGTGACCGACCAAATATAGACTGAGAAACAAGACCACACACTTTGTGCATTCGGAATCGAAGGCAGGGCGTCCCTCGCCGCATTTGCTACGATGGCCATTTGCTACTTCTGCAGAAGCGGCGGCGGCGACGACGACGACGACGACGACGACGACGACGACGAAGATCGCGAGAGGCTCTGAGATATGTGAGAAATACATCTATAAAATGTAATTCAGACTGCCTCGTCCCACCTTATGCTGTACCGCTTTGGCAAATGCTTTATCTGCGCCATTCGCCTTAATCACATCTGAGAGTAAATCTTAAAAAAACGCCTGTCGCTAATTGTTCGTCATCACAGGTACTGTTTGCTATACGGCCACGACGCGCAACTGATTTCCAAAATTCATCTTTCTCCTGTGAGGATGGAACTTACAACCCCTGGTTTATTAGACCAGTGCTCTACCACTGAGCTAAAGAGGCGCGGCCTAGCGGTACTCTTGGGTACATCGTCCTTACGGTCGTCTGCACCATCAGACTTTAGCTGACAACACTTCATATTACCGGCTAATATTTGCAGCTACGGCGACAAATTACTGCTTGGCTACACATCTGACACGTAACCGATGTGCTCTCCAAACCACAACACTTGCATTTCAGAACATGTCTTTCACACATGTCTACAAAATCACCTTCACCTTCAAATACAGTTTCCTTGCGACTGACAGAGACGTAGGCAAAGTTTAAAGTTGCTATTTCCATTAAATCTCGTTAATCAGAAAAACGGTAATTTACACCTGCAGCGGAACAAAATTCCGTTCCGCCCAGCGTCTGGCTCGAACCCACGACCCTGGGATTAAGAGTCTGACGCTTTACCGACTGAGCTAGCCGGCTACCTCGGTGAATACTTGCCGGGTAGCACGTCACACAGTACTCGTTTGGGTTGGGTGGTCCCATACAGAATCTCTCCATGCTGCCTAATGTTTTCCTAACGTCACACTCGTCACGTACTTCACTTTTATGTCATAATCATTTCTGAGAGGCAAAGAAATTGCATGACAACAAGCAGAGCTAGTGGCGTCAAAATTAACACACATACTTTATGTGACTCAAAAGCCGAACGAGTTACTTTCCGACGTTGTTTTAGATGTGCGAGTGCCAGTCAAAACTCGCGGTGTCGGCACTCTGCCGACCATTTCGCTAGTTAACACCGGTCTTGCTGTGTGTGTTTCAAGCTCAAGAGCATCTCCAAGCAAAAAATGGTCAATAGCAACATTCAGACGGTTTCGTACTGCTCAATTGCTACATTAATACGGTATGTTTCTTTTTCAGAACTGGAAAAACACAAGCGTGACAGGATTCGAACCTGTAATCTTCAGAGCCGAAGTCCGACGCCTTATCCATTAGGCCACACGGTCACTGACGACCAACATTTACATGTATACGACTCATCTCGAAACGCTCACACCCCTGAGGATTTGTGTTTTCGTTCTACACAGCCTCTGCCCCTTGCTCTTTCCCACCCATTCGTTACATTCAACCTCTGACGTGACCGACCAAATATAGACTGAGAAACAAGACCACACACTTTGTGCATTCGGAATCGAAGGCAGGGCGTCCCTCGCCGCATTTGCTACGATGGCCATTTGCTACTTCTGCAGAAGCGGCGGCGGCGACGACGACGACGACGACGACGACGACGACGAAGATCGCGAGAGGCTCTGAGATATGTGAGAAATACATCTATAAAATGTAATTCAGGCTGCCTCGTCCCACCTTATGCTGTACCGCTTTGGCAAATGCTTTATCTGCGCCATTCGCCTTAATCACATCTGAGAGTAAATCTTAAAAAAACGCCTGTCGCTAATTGTTCGTCATCACAGGTACTGTTTGCTATACGGCCACGACGCACAACTGATTTCCAAAATTCATCTTTCTCCTGTGTGGATGGAACTTACAACCCCTGGTTTATTAGACCAGTGCTCTACCACTGAGCTAAAGAGGCGCGGCCTAGCGGTACTCTTGGGTACTTCGTCCTTACGGTCGTCTGCACCATCAGACTTTAGCTGACAACACTTCATATTACCGGCTAATATTTGCAGCTATGGCGACAAATTACTGCTTGGCTACACATCTGACACGTAACCGATGTGCTCTCCAAACCACAACACTTGCATTTCAGAACATGTCTTTCACACATGTCTACAAAATCACCTTCACCTTCAAATACAGTTTCCTTGCGACTGACAGAGACGTAGGCAAAGTTTAAAGTTGCTATTTCCATTAAATCTCGTTAATCAGAAAAACGGTAATTTACACCTGCAGCGGAACAAAATTCCGTTCCGCCCAGCGTCTGGCTCGAACCCACGACGGTAGGATTAAGTGTCTGACGCTCTACCGACTGAGATAGCCGGCTACCTCGGTGAATACTTGCCGGGTAGCACGTCACACAGTACTCGTTTGGGTTGGGTGGTCCCATACAGAATCTCTCCATGCTGCCTAATGTTTTCCTAACGTCACACTCGTCACGTACTTCACTTTTATGTCATAATCATTTCTGAGAGGCAAAGAAATTGCATGACAACAAGCAGAGCTAGTGGCGTCAAAATTAACACACATACTTTATGTGACTCAAAAGCCGAACGAGTTACTTTCCGACGTTGTTTTAGATGTGCAAGTGCCAGTCAAAACTCGCGGTGTCGGCACTCTGCCGACCATTTCGCTAGTTAACACCGGTCTTGCTGTGTGTGTTTCAAGCTCAAGAGCATCTCCAAGCAAAAAATGGTCAACAGCAACATTCAGACGGTTTCGTACTGCTCAATTGCTACATTAAAACGGTATGTTTCTTTTTCAGAACTGGAAAAACACAAGCGTGACAGCATTGGAACCTGTAATCTTCAGAGCCGAAGTCCGACGCCTTATCCATTAGGCCACACGGTCACTGACGACCAACATTTACATGTATACGACTCATCTCGAAACGCTCACACCCCTGAGGATTTGTGTTTTCGTTCTACACAGCCGCTGCCCCTTGCTCTTTCCCACCCATTCGTTACATTCAACCTCTGACGTGACCGACCAAATATAGACTGAGAAACAAGACCACACACTTTGTGCATTCGGAATCGAAGGCAGGGCGTCCCTCGCCGCATTTGCTACGATGGCCATTTGCTACTTCTGCAGAAGCGGCGGCGGCGACGACGACGACGACGACGACGACGACGACGACGAATATCGCGAGAGGCTCTGAGATATGTGAGAAATACATCTATAAAATGTAATTCAGACTGCCTCGTCCCACCTTATGCTGTACCGCTTTGGCAAATGCTTTATCTGCGCCATTCGCCTTAATCGCATCTGAGAGTGATTCTTAAAAAAACGCCTGTCGCTAATTGTTCGTCATCACAGGTACTGTTTGCTATACGGCCACGACGCGCAACTGATTTCCAAAATTCATCTTTCTCCTGTGAGGATGGAACTTACGACCGCTGGTTTATTAGACCAGTGCTCTACCACTGAGCTAAAGAGGCGCGGCCTAGCGGTACTCTTGGGTACTTCGTCCTTACGGTCGTCTGCATCATCAGACTTTAGCTGACAACACTTCATATTACCGGCTAATATTTGCAGCTATGGCGACAAATTACTGCTTGACTACACATCTGACACGTAACCGATGTGCTCTCCAAACAACAACACTTGCATTTCAGAACATGTCTTTCACACATGTCTACAAAATCACCTTCACCTTCAAATACAGTTTCCTTGCGACTGACAGAGACGTAGGCAAAGTTTAAAGTTGCTATTTCCATTAAATCTCGTTAATCAGAAAAACGGTAATTTACACCTGCAGCGGAACAAAATTCCGTTCCGCCCAGCGTCTGGCTCGAACCCACGACCCTGGGATTAAGAGTCTGACGCTCTACCGACTGAGATAGCCGGCTACCTCGGTGAATACTTGCCGGGTAGCACGTCACACAGTACTCGTTTGGGTTGGGTGGTCCCATACAGAATCTCTCCATGCTGCCTAATGTTTTCCTAACGTCACACTCGTCACGTACTTCACTTTTATGTCATAATCATTTCTGAGAGGCAAAGAAATTGCATGACAACAAGCAGAGCTAGTGGCGTCAAAATTAACACACATACTTTATGTGACTCAAAAGCAAAACGAGTTACTTTCCGACGTTGTTTTAGATGTGCAAGTGCCAGTCAAAACTCGCGGTGTCGGCACTCTGCCGACCATTTCGCTAGTTAACACCGGTCTTGCTGTGTGTGTTTCAAGCTCAAGAGCATCTCCAAGCAAAAAATGGTCAATAGCAACATTCAGACGGTTTCGTACTGCTCAATTGCTACATTAAAACGGTATGTTTCTTTTTCAGAACTGGAAAAACACAAGCGTGACAGCATTCGAACCTGTAATCTTCAGAGCCGAAGTCCGACGCCTTATCCATTAGGCCACACGGTCACTGACGACCAACATTTACATGTATACGACTCATCTCGAAACGCTCACACCCCTGAGGATTTGTGTTTTCGTTCTACACAGCCGCTGCCCCTTGCTCTTTCCCACCCATTCGTTACATTCAACCTCTGACGTGACCGACCAAATATAGACTGAGAAACAAGACCACACACTTTTTGCATTCGGAATCGAAGGCAGGGCGTCCCTCGCCGCATTTGCTACGATGGCCATTTGCTACTTCTGCAGAAGCGGCGGCGGCGACGACGACGACGACAAAGATCGCGAGAGACTCTGAGATATGTGAGAAATACATCTATAAAATGTAATTCAGACTGCCTCGTCCCACCTTATGCTGTACCGCTTTGGCAAATGCTTTATCTGCGCCATTCGCCTTAATCACATCTGAGAGTAAATCTTAAAAAAACGCCTGTCGCTAATTGTTCGTCATCACAGGTACTGTTTGCTATACGGCCACGACGCGCAACTGATTTCCAAAACTCATCTTTTTCCTGTGAGGATGGAACTTACAACCCCTGGTTTATTAGACCAGTGCTCTACCACTGAGCTAAAGAGGCGCGGCCTAGCGGTACTCTTGGGTACTTCGTCCTTACGGTCGTCTGCACCATCAGACTTTAGCTGACAACACTTCATATTACCGGCTAATATTTGCAGCTATGGCGACAAATTACTGCTTGGCTACACATCTGACACGTAACCGATGTGCTCTGCAAACCACAACACTTGCATTTCAGAACATGTCTTTCACACATGTCTACAAAATCACCTTCACCTTCAAATACAGTTTCCTTGCGACTGACAGAGACGTAGGCAAAGTTTAAAGTTGCTATTTCCATTAAATCTCGTTAATCAGAAAAACAGTAATTTACACCTGCAGCGGAACAAAATTCCGTTCCGCCCAGCGTCTGGCTCGAACCCACGACCCTGGGATTAAGAGTCTGACGCTCTACCGACTGAGATAGCCGGCTACCTCGGTGAATACTTGCCGGGTAGCACGTCACACAGTACTCGTTTGGGTTGGGTGGTCCCATACAGAATCTCTCCATGCTGCCTAATGTTTTCCTAACGTCACACTCGTCACGTACTTCACTTTTATGTCATAATCATTTCTGAGAGGCAAAGAAATTGCATGACAACAAGCAGAGCTAGTGGCGTCAAAATTAACACACATACTTTATGTGACTCAAAAGCCGAACGAGTTACTTTCCGACGTTGTTTTAGATGTGCAAGTGCCAGTCAAAACTCGCGGTGTCGGCACTCTGCCGACCATTTCGCTAGTTAACACCGGTCTTGCTGTGTGTGTTTCCAGCTCAAGAGCATCTCCAAGCAAAAAATGGTCAACAGCAACATTCAGACGGTTTCGTACTGCTCAATTGCTACATTAAAACGGTATGTTTCTTTTTCAGAACTGGAAAAACACAAGCGTGACAGCATTCGAACCTGTAATCTTCAGAGCCGAAGTCCGACGCCTTATCCATTAGGCCACACGGTCACTGACGACCAACATTTACATGTATACGACTCATCTCGAAACGCTCACACCCCTGAGGATTTGTGTTTTCGTTCTACACAGCCGCTGCCCCTTGCTCTTTCCCACCCATTCGTTACATTCAACCTCTGACGTGACCGACCAAATATAGACTGAGAAACAAGACCACACACTTTGTGCATTCGGAATCGAAGGCAGGGCGTCCCTCGCCGCATTTGCTACGATGGCCATTTGCTACTTCTGCAGAAGCGGCGGCGGCGACGACGACGACGACGACGACGACGACGACGACGAAGATCGCGAGAGGCTCTGAGATATGTGAGAAATACATCTATAAAATGTAATTCAGGCTGCCTCGTCCCACCTTATGCTGTACCGCTTTGGCAAATGCTTTATCTGCGCCATTCGCCTTAATCACATCTGAGAGTAAATCTTAAAAAAACGCCTGTCGCTAATTGTTCGTCATCACAGGTACTGTTTGCTATACGGCCACGACGCGCAACTGATTTCCAAAATTCATCTTTCTCCTGTGTGGATGGAACTTACAACCCCTGGTTTATTAGACCAGTGCTCTACCACTGAGCTAAAGAGGCGCGGCCTAGCGGTACTCTTGGGTACTTCGTCCTTACGGTCGTCTGCACCATCAGACTTTAGCTGACAACACTTCATATTACCGGCTAATATTTGCAGCTATGGCGACAAATTACTGCTTGGCTACACATCTGACACGTAACCGATGTGCTCTCCAAACCACAACACTTGCATTTCAGAACATGTCTTTCACACATGTCTACAAAATCACCTTCACCTTCAAATACAGTTTCCTTGCGACTGACAGAGACGTAGGCAAAGTTTAAAGTTGCTATTTCCATTAAATCTCGTTAATCAGAAAAACGGTAATTTACACCTGCAGCGGAACAAAATTCCGTTCCGCCCAGCGTCTGGCTCGAACCCACGACCCTGGGATTAAGAGTCTGACGCTCTACCGACTGAGATAGCCGGCTACCTCGGTGAATACTTGCCGGGTAGCACGTCACACAGTACTCGTTTGGGTTGGGTGGTCCCATACAGAATCTCTCCATGCTGCCTAATGTTTTCCTAACGTCACACTCGTCACGTACTTCACTTTTATGTCATAATCATTTCTGAGAGGCAAAGAAATTGCATGACAACAAGCAGAGCTAGTGGCGTCAAAATTAACACACATACTTTATGTGACTCAAAAGCCGAACGAGTTACTTTCCGACGTTGTTTTAGATGTGCAAGTGCCAGTCAAAACTCGCGGTGTCGGCACTCTGCCGACCATTTCGCTAGTTAACACCGGTCTTGCTGTGTGTGTTTCAAGCTCAAGAGCATCTCCAAGCAAAAAATGGTCAACAGCAACATTCAGACGGTTTCGTACTGCTCAATTGCTACATTAAAACGGTATGTTTCTTTTTCAGAACTGGAAAAACACAAGCGTGACAGCATCCGAACCTGTAATCTTCAGAGCCGAAGTCCGACTCCTTATCCATTAGGCCACACGGTCACTGACGACCAACATTTACATGTATACGACTCATCTCAAAACGCTCACACCCCTGAGGATTTGTGTTTTCGTTCTACACAGCCGCTGCCCCTTGCTCTTTCCCACCCATTCGTTACATTCAACCTCTGACGTGACCGACCAAATATAGACTGAGAAACAAGACCACACACTTTGTGCATTCGGAATCGAAGGCAGGGCGTCCCTCGCCGCATTTGCTACGATGGCCATTTGCTACTTCTGCAGAAGCGGCGGCGACGACGACGACGACGACGACGACGAAGATCGCGAGAGGCTCTGAGATATGTGAGAAATACATCTATAAAATGTAATTCAGACTGCCTCGTCCCACCTTATGCTGTACCGCTTTGGCAAATGCTTTATCTGCGCCATTCGCCTTAATCACATCTGAGAGTAAATCTTAAAAAAACGCCTGTCGCTAATTGTTCGTCATCACAGGTACTGTTTGCTATACGGCCACGACGCGCAACTGATTTCCAAAACTCATCTTTCTCCTGTGAGGATGGAACTTACGACCCCTGGTTTATTAGACCAGTGCTCTACCACTGAGCTAAAGAGGCGCGGCCTAGCGGTACTCTTGGGTACTTCGTCCTTACGGTCGTCTGCACCATCAGACTTTAGCTGACAACACTTCATATTACCGGCTAATATTTGCAGCTATGGCGACAAATTACTGCTTGGCTACACATCTGACACGTAACCGATGTGCTCTCCAAACCACAACACTTGCATTTCAGAACATGTCTTTCACACATGTCTACAAAATCACCTTCACCTTCAAATACAGTTTCCTTGCGACTGACAGAGACGTAGGCAAAGTTTAAAGTTGCTATTTCCATTAAATCTCGTTAATCAGAAAAACAGTAATTTACACCTGCAGCGGAACAAAATTCCGTTCCGCCCAGCGTCTGGCTCGAACCCACGACCCTGGGATTAAGAGTCTGACGCTCTACCGACTGAGATAGCCGGCTACCTCGGTGAATACTTGCCGGGTAGCACGTCACACAGTACTCGTTTGGGTTGGGTGGTCCCATACAGAATCTCTCCATGCTGCCTAATGTTTTCCTAACGTCACACTCGTCACGTACTTCACTTTTATGTCATAATCATTTCTGAGAGGCAAAGAAATTGCATGACAACAAGCAGAGCTAGTGGCGTCAAAATTAACACACATACTTTATGTGACTCAAAAGCCGAACGAGTTACTTTCCGACGTTGTTTTAGATGTGCAAGTGCCAGTCAAAACTCGCGGTGTCGGCACTCTGCCGACCATTTCGCTAGTTAACACCGGTCTTGCTGTGTGTGTTTCCAGCTCAAGAGCATCTCCAAGCAAAAAATGGTCAACAGCAACATTCAGACGGTTTCGTACTGCTCAATTGCTACATTAAAACGGTATGTTTCTTTTTCAGAACTGGAAAAACACAAGCGTGACAGCATTCGAACCTGTAATCTTCAGAGCCGAAGTCCGACGCCTTATCCATTAGGCCACACGGTCACTGACGACCAACATTTACATGTATACGACTCATCTCGAAACGCTCACACCCCTGAGGATTTGTGTTTTCGTTCTACACAGCCGCTGCCCCTTGCTCTTTCCCACCCATTCGTTACATTCAACCTCTGACGTGACCGACCAAATATAGACTGAGAAACAAGACCACACACTTTGTGCATTCGGAATCGAAGGCAGGGCGTCCCTCGCCGCATTTGCTACGATGGCCATTTGCTACTTCTGCAGAAGCGGCGGCGGCGACGACGACGACGACGACGACGACGACGACGACGAAGATCGCGAGAGGCTCTGAGATATGTGAGAAATACATCTATAAAATGTAATTCAGACTGCCTCGTCCCACCTTATGCTGTACCGCTTTGGCAAATGCTTTATCTGCGCCATTCGCCTTAATCACATCTGAGAGTAAATCTTAAAAAAACGCCTGTCGCTAATTGTTCGTCATCACAGGTACTGTTTGCTATACGGCCACGACGCGCAACTGATTTCCAAAATTCATCATTCTCCTGTGAGGATGGAACTTACAACCCCTAGTTTATTAGACCAGTGCTCTACCACTGAGCTAAAGAGGCGCGGCCTAGCGGTACTCTTGGGTACTTCGTCCTTACGGTCGTCTGCACCATCAGACTTTAGCTGACAACACTTCATATTACCGGCTAATATTTGCAGCTATGGCGACAAATTACTGCTTGGCTACACATCTGACACGTAACCGATGTGCTCTCCAAACCACAACACTTGCATTTCAGAACATGTCTTTCACACATGTCTACAAAATCACCTTCACCTTCAAATACAGTTTCCTTGCGACTGACAGAGACGTAGGCAAAGTTTAAAGTTGCTATTTCCATTAAATCTCGTTAATCAGAAAAACGGTAATTTACACCTGCAGCGGAACAAAATTCCGTTCCGCCCAGCGTCTGGCTCGAACCCACGACCCTGGGATTAAGAGTCTGACGCTCTACCGACTGAGATAGCCGGCTACCTCGGTGAATACTTGCCGGGTAGCACGTCACACAGTACTCGTTTGGGTTGGGTGGTCCCATACAGAATCTCTCCATGCTGCCTAATGTTTTCCTAACGTCACACTCGTCACGTACTTCACTTTTATGTCATAATCATTTCTGAGAGGCAAAGAAATTGCATGACAACAAGCAGAGCTAGTGGCGTCAAAATTAACACACATACTTTATGTGACTCAAAAGCCGAACGAGTTACTTTCCGACGTTGTTTTAGATGTGCAAGTGCCAGTCAAAACTCGCGGTGTCGGCACTCTGCCGACCATTTCGCTAGTTAACACCGGTCTTGCTGTGTGTGTTTCAAGCTCAAGAGCATCTCCAAGCAAAAAATGGTCAATAGCAACATTCAGACGGTTTCGTACTGCTCAATTGCTACATTAAAACGGTATGTTTCTTTTTCAGAACTGGAAAAACACAAGCGTGACAGCATTCGAACCTGTAATCTTCAGAGCCGAAGTCCGACGCCTTATCCATTAGGCCACACGGTCACTGACGACCAACATTTACATGTATACGACTCATCTCGAAACGCTCACACCTCTGAGGATTTGTGTTTTCGTTCTACACAGCCGCTGCCCCTTGCTCTTTCCCACCCATTCGTTACATTCAACCTCTGACGTGACCGACCAAATATAGACTGAGAAACAAGACCACACACTTTGTGCATTCGGAATCGAAGGCAGGGCGTCCCTCGCCGCATTTGCTACGATGGCCATTTGCTACTTCTGCAGAAGCGGCGGCGGCGACGACGACGACGACGACGAAGATCGCGAGAGGCTCTGAGATATGTGAGAAATACATCTATAAAATGTAATTCAGACTGCCTCGTCCCACCTTATGCTGTACCGCTTTGGCAAATGCTTTATCTGCGCCATTCGCCTTAATCACATCTGAGAGTAAATCTTAAAAAAACGCCTGTCGCTAATTGTTCGTCATCACAGGTACTGTTTGCTATACGGCCACGACGCGCAACTGATTTCCAAAATTCATCATTCTCCTGTGAGGATGGAACTTACAACCCCTAGTTTATTAGACCAGTGCTCTACCACTGAGCTAAAGAGGCGCGGCCTAGCGGTACTCTTGGGTACTTCGTCCTTACGGTCGTCTGCACCATCAGACTTTAGCTGACAACACTTCATATTACCGGCTAATATTTGCAGCTATGGCGACAAATTACTGCTTGGCTACACATCTGACACGTAACCGATGTGCTCTCCAAACCACAACACTTGCATTTCAGAACATGTCTTTCACACATGTCTACAAAATCACCTTCACCTTCAAATACAGTTTCCTTGCGACTGACAGAGACGTAGGCAAAGTTTAAAGTTGCTATTTCCATTAAATCTCGTTAATCAGAAAAACGGTAATTTACACCTGCAGCGGAACAAAATTCCGTTCCGCCCAGCGTCTGGCTCGAACCCACGACCCTGGAATTAAGAGTCTGACGCTCTACCGACTGAGATAGCCGGCTACCTCGGTGAATACTTGCCGGGTAGCACGTCACACAGTACTCGTTTGGGTTGGGTGGTCCCATACAGAATCTCTCCATGCTGCCTAATGTTTTCCTAACGTCACACTCGTCACGTACTTCACTTTTATGTCATAATCATTTCTGAGAGGCAAAGAAATTGCATGACAACAAGCAGAGCTAGTGGCGTCAAAATTAACACACATACTTTATGTGACTCAAAAGCCGAACGAGTTACTTTCCGACGTTGTTTTAGATGTGCAATTGCCAGTCAAAACTCGCGGTGTCGGCACTCTGCCGACCATTTCGCTAGTTAACACCGGTCTTGCTGTGTGTGTTTCAAGCTCAAGAGCATCTCCAAGCAAAAAATGGTCAATAGCAACATTCAGACGGTTTCGTACTGCTCAATTGCTACATTAAAACGGTATGTTTCTTTTTCAGAACTGGAAAAACACAAGCGTGACAGCATTCGAACCTGTAATCTTCAGAGCCGAAGTCCGACGCCTTATCCATTAGGCCACACGGTCACTGACGACCAACATTTACATGTATACGACTCATCTCGAAACGCTCACACCTCTGAGGATTTGTGTTTTCGTTCTACACAGCCGCTGCCCCTTGCTCTTTCCCACCCATTCGTTACATTCAACCTCTGACGTGACCGACCAAATATAGACTGAGAAACAAGACCACACACTTTGTGCATTCGGAATCGAAGGCAGGGCGTCCCTCGCCGCATTTGCTACGATGGCCATTTGCTACTTCTGCAGAAGCGGCGGCGGCGACGACGACGACGACGACGACGACGACGACGAAGATCGCGAGAGGCTCTGAGATATGTGAGAAATACATCTATAAAATGTAATTCAGGCTGCCTCGTCCCACCTTATGCTGTACCGCTTTGGCAAATGCTTTATCTGCGCCATTCGCCTTAATCACATCTGAGAGTAAATCTTAAAAAAACGCCTGTCGCTAATTGTTCGTCATCACAGGTACTGTTTGCTATACGGCCACGACGCGCAACTGATTTCCAAAATTCATCTTTCTCCTGTGTGGATGGAACTTACAACCCCTGGTTTATTAGACCAGTGCTCTACCACTGAGCTAAAGAGGCGCGGCCTAGCGGTACTCTTGGGTACTTCGTCCTTACGGTCGTCTGCACCATCAGACTTTAGCTGACAACACTTCATATTACCGGCTAATATTTGCAGCTATGGCGACAAATTACTGCTTGGCTACACATCTGACACGTAACCGATGTGCTCTCCAAACCACAACACTTGCATTTCAGAACATGTCTTTCACACATGTCTACAAAATCACCTTCACCTTCAAATACAGTTTCCTTGCGACTGACAGAGACGTAGGCAAAGTTTAAAGTTGCTATTTCCATTAAATCTCGTTAATCAGAAAAACGGTAATTTACACCTGCAGCGGAACAAAATTCCGTTCCGCCCAGCGTCTGGCTCGAACCCACGACCCTG
This sequence comes from Schistocerca gregaria, assembly GCF_023897955.1. Taxonomy (NCBI): domain Eukaryota; kingdom Metazoa; phylum Arthropoda; class Insecta; order Orthoptera; family Acrididae; genus Schistocerca; species Schistocerca gregaria. The sequence goes on from NW_026062335.1 coordinate 109,397, forward strand.
GGATTAAGAGTCTGACGCTCTACCGACTGAGATAGCCGGCTACCTCGGTGAATACTTGCCGGGTAGCACGTCACACAGTACTCGTTTGGGTTGGGTGGTCCCATACAGAATCTCTCCATGCTGCCTAATGTTTTCCTAACGTCACACTCGTCACGTACTTCACTTTTATGTCATAATCATTTCTGAGAGGCAAAGAAATTGCATGACAACAAGCAGAGCTAGTGGCGTCAAAATTAACACACATACTTTATGTGACTCAAAAGCCGAACGAGTTACTTTCCGACGTTGTTTTAGATGTGCAAGTGCCAGTCAAAACTCGCGGTGTCGGCACTCTGCCGACCATTTCGCTAGTTAACACCGGTCTTGCTGTGTGTGTTTCAAGCTCAAGAGCATCTCCAAGCAAAAAATGGTCAACAGCAACATTCAGACGGTTTCGTACTGCTCAATTGCTACATTAAAACGGTATGTTTCTTTTTCAGAACTGGAAAAACACAAGCGTGACAGCATTCGAACCTGTAATCTTCAGAGCCGAAGTCCGACTCCTTATCCATTAGGCCACACGGTCACTGACGACCAACATTTACATGTATACGACTCATCTCAAAACGCTCACACCCCTGAGGATTTGTGTTTTCGTTCTACACAGCCGCTGCCCCTTGCTCTTTCCCACCCATTCGTTACATTCAACCTCTGACGTGACCGACCAAATATAGACTGAGAAACAAGACCACACACTTTGTGCATTCGGAATCGAAGGCAGGGCGTCCCTCGCCGCATTTGCTACGATGGCCATTTGCTACTTCTGCAGAAGCGGCGGCGACGACGACGACGACGACGACGACGACGACGAAGATCGCGAGAGGCTCTGAGATATGTGAGAAATACATCTACAAAATGTAATTCAGACTGCCTCGTCCCACCTTATGCTGTACCGCTTTGGCAAATGCTTTATCTGCGCCATTCGCCTTAATCACATCTGAGAGTAAATCTTAAAAAAACTCCTGTCGCTAATTGTTCGTCATCACAGGTACTGTTTGCTATACGGCCACGACGCGCAACTGATTTCCAAAACTCATCTTTCTCCTGTGAGGATGGAACTTACGACCCCTGGTTTATTAGACCAGTGCTCTACCACTGAGCTAAAGAGGCGCGGCCTAGCGGTACTCTTGGGTACTTCGTCCTTACGGTCGTCTGCACCATCAGACTTTAGCTGACAACACTTCATATTACCGGCTAATATTTGCAGCTATGGCGACAAATTACTGCTTGGCTACACATCTGACACGTAACCGATGTGCTCTCCAAACCACAACACTTGCATTTCAGAACATGTCTTTCACACATGTCTACAAAATCACCTTCACCTTCAAATACAGTTTCCTTGCGACTGACAGAGACGTAGGCAAAGTTTAAAGTTGCTATTTCCATTAAATCTCGTTAATCAGAAAAACAGTAATTTACACCTGCAGCGGAACAAAATTCCGTTCCGCCCAGCGTCTGGCTCGAACCCACGACCCTGGGATTAAGAGTCTGACGCTCTACCGACTGAGATAGCCGGCTACCTCGGTGAATACTTGCCGGGTAGCACGTCACACAGTACTCGTTTGGGTTGGGTGGTCCCATACAGAATCTCTCCATGCTGCCTAATGTTTTCCTAACGTCACACTCGTCACGTACTTCACTTTTATGTCATAATCATTTCTGAGAGGCAAAGAAATTGCATGACAACAAGCAGAGCTAGTGGCGTCAAAATTAACACACATACTTTATGTGACTCAAAAGCCGAACGAGTTACTTTCCGACGTTGTTTTAGATGTGCAAGTGCCAGTCAAAACTCGCGGTGTCGGCACTCTGCCGACCATTTCGCTAGTTAACACCGGTCTTGCTGTGTGTGTTTCCAGCTCAAGAGCATCTCCAAGCAAAAAATGGTCAACAGCAACATTCAGACGGTTTCGTACTGCTCAATTGCTACATTAAAACGGTATGTTTCTTTTTCAGAACTGGAAAAACACAAGCGTGACAGCATTCGAACCTGTAATCTTCAGAGCCGAAGTCCGACGCCTTATCCATTAGGCCACACGGTCACTGACGACCAACATTTACATGTATACGACTCATCTCGAAACGCTCACACCCCTGAGGATTTGTGTTTTCGTTCTACACAGCCGCTGCCCCTTGCTCTTTCCCACCCATTCGTTACATTCAACCTCTGACGTGACCGACCAAATATAGACTGAGAAACAAGACCACACACTTTGTGCATTCGGAATCGAAGGCAGGGCGTCCCTCGCCGCATTTGCTACGATGGCCATTTGCTACTTCTGCAGAAGCGGCGGCGGCGACGACGACGACGACGACGACGACGACGACGACGACGACGACGACGAAGATCGCGAGAGGCTCTGAGATATGTGAGAAATACATCTATAAAATGTAATTCAGACTGCCTCGTCCCACCTTATGCTGTACCGCTTTGGCAAATGCTTTATCTGCGCCATTCGCCTTAATCACATCTGAGAGTAAATCTTAAAAAAACGCCTGTCGCTAATTGTTCGTCATCACAGGTACTGTTTGCTATACGGCCACGACGCGCAACTGATTTCCAAAATTCATCATTCTCCTGTGAGGATGGAACTTACAACCCCTAGTTTATTAGACCAGTGCTCTACCACTGAGCTAAAGAGGCGCGGCCTAGCGGTACTCTTGGGTACTTCGTCCTTACGGTCGTCTGCACCATCAGACTTTAGCTGACAACACTTCATATTACCGGCTAATATTTGCAGCTATGGCGACAAATTACTGCTTGGCTACACATCTGACACGTAACCGATGTGCTCTCCAAACCACAACACTTGCATTTCAGAACATGTCTTTCACACATGTCTACAAAATCACCTTCACCTTCAAATACAGTTTCCTTGCGACTGACAGAGACGTAGGCAAAGTTTAAAGTTGCTATTTCCATTAAATCTCGTTAATCAGAAAAACGGTAATTTACACCTGCAGCGGAACAAAATTCCGTTCCGCCCAGCGTCTGGCTCGAACCCACGACCCTGGGATTAAGAGTCTGACGCTCTACCGACTGAGATAGCCGGCTACCTCGGTGAATACTTGCCGGGTAGCACGTCACACAGTACTCGTTTGGGTTGGGTGGTCCCATACAGAATCTCTCCATGCTGCCTAATGTTTTCCTAACGTCACACTCGTCACGTACTTCACTTTTATGTCATAATCATTTCTGAGAGGCAAAGAAATTGCATGACAACAAGCAGAGCTAGTGGCGTCAAAATTAACACACATACTTTATGTGACTCAAAAGCCGAACGAGTTACTTTCCGACGTTGTTTTAGATGTGCAAGTGCCAGTCAAAACTCGCGGTGTCGGCACTCTGCCGACCATTTCGCTAGTTAACACCGGTCTTGCTGTGTGTGTTTCAAGCTCAAGAGCATCTCCAAGCAAAAAATGGTCAATAGCAACATTCAGACGGTTTCGTACTGCTCAATTGCTACATTAAAACGGTATGTTTCTTTTTCAGAACTGGAAAAACACAAGCGTGACAGCATTCGAACCTGTAATCTTCAGAGCCGAAGTCCGACGCCTTATCCATTAGGCCACACGGTCACTGACGACCAACATTTACATGTATACGACTCATCTCGAAACGCTCACACCTCTGAGGATTTGTGTTTTCGTTCTACACAGCCGCTGCCCCTTGCTCTTTCCCACCCATTCGTTACATTCAACCTCTGACGTGACCGACCAAATATAGACTGAGAAACAAGACCACACACTTTGTGCATTCGGAATCGAAGGCAGGGCGTCCCTCGCCGCATTTGCTACGATGGCCATTTGCTACTTCTGCAGAAGCGGCGGCGGCGACGACGACGACGACGACGAAGATCGCGAGAGGCTCTGAGATATGTGAGAAATACATCTATAAAATGTAATTCAGACTGCCTCGTCCCACCTTATGCTGTACCGCTTTGGCAAATGCTTTATCTGCGCCATTCGCCTTAATCACATCTGAGAGTAAATCTTAAAAAAACGCCTGTCGCTAATTGTTCGTCATCACAGGTACTGTTTGCTATACGGCCACGACGCGCAACTGATTTCCAAAATTCATCATTCTCCTGTGAGGATGGAACTTACAACCCCTAGTTTATTAGACCAGTGCTCTACCACTGAGCTAAAGAGGCGCGGCCTAGCGGTACTCTTGGGTACTTCGTCCTTACGGTCGTCTGCACCATCAGACTTTAGCTGACAACACTTCATATTACCGGCTAATATTTGCAGCTATGGCGACAAATTACTGCTTGGCTACACATCTGACACGTAACCGATGTGCTCTCCAAACCACAACACTTGCATTTCAGAACATGTCTTTCACACATGTCTACAAAATCACCTTCACCTTCAAATACAGTTTCCTTGCGACTGACAGAGACGTAGGCAAAGTTTAAAGTTGCTATTTCCATTAAATCTCGTTAATCAGAAAAACGGTAATTTACACCTGCAGCGGAACAAAATTCCGTTCCGCCCAGCGTCTGGCTCGAACCCACGACCCTGGAATTAAGAGTCTGACGCTCTACCGACTGAGATAGCCGGCTACCTCAGTGAATACTTGCCGGGTAGCACGTCACACAGTACTCGTTTGGGTTGGGTGGTCCCATACAGAATCTCTCCATGCTGCCTAATGTTTTCCTAACGTCACACTCGTCACGTACTTCACTTTTATGTCATAATCATTTCTGAGAGGCAAAGAAATTGCATGACAACAAGCAGAGCTAGTGGCGTCAAAATTAACACACATACTTTATGTGACTCAAAAGCCGAACGAGTTACTTTCCGACGTTGTTTTAGATGTGCAAGTGCCAGTCAAAACTCGCGGTGTCGGCACTCTGCCGACCATTTCGCTAGTTAACACCGGTCTTGCTGTGTGTGTTTCAAGCTCAAGAGCATCTCCAAGCAAAAAATGGTCAATAGCAACATTCAGACGGTTTCGTACTGCTCAATTGCTACATTAAAACGGTATGTTTCTTTTTCAGAACTGGAAAAACACAAGCGTGACAGCATTCGAACCTGTAATCTTCAGAGCCGAAGTCCGACGCCTTATCCATTAGGCCACACGGTCACTGACGACCAACATTTACATGTATACGACTCATCTCGAAACGCTCACACCTCTGAGGATTTGTGTTTTCGTTCTACACAGCCGCTGCCCCTTGCTCTTTCCCACCCATTCGTTACATTCAACCTCTGACGTGACCGACCAAATATAGACTGAGAAACAAGACCACACACTTTGTGCATTCGGAATCGAAGGCAGGGCGTCCCTCGCCGCATTTGCTACGATGGCCATTTGCTACTTCTGCAGAAGCGGCGGCGGCGACGACGACGACGACGACGACGACGAAGATCGCGAGAGGCTCTGAGATATGTGAGAAATACATCTATAAAATGTAATTCAGACTGCCTCGTCCCACCTTATGCTGTACCGCTTTGGCAAATGCTTTATCTGCGCCATTCGCCTTAATCACATCTGAGAGTAAATCTTAAAAAAACGCCTGTCGCTAATTGTTCGTCATCACAGGTACTGTTTGCTATACGGCCACGACGCGCAACGGATTTCCAAAATTCATCTTTCTCCTGTGAGGATGGAACTTACAACCCCTGGTTTATTAGACCAGTGCTCTACCACTGAGCTAAAGAGGCGCGGCCTAGCGGTACTCTTGGGTACTTCGTCCTTACGGTCGTCTGCACCATCAGACTTTAGCTGACAACACTTCATATTACCGGCTAATATTTGCAGCTATGGCGACAAATTACTGCTTGGCTACACATCTGACACGTAACCGATGTGCTCTCCAAACCACAACACTTGCATTTCAGAACATGTCTTTCACACATGTCTACAAAATCACCTTCACCTTCAAATACAGTTTCCTTGCGACTGACAGAGACGTAGGCAAAGTTTAAAGTTGCTATTTCCATTAAATCTCGTTAATCAGAAAAACGGTAATTTACACCTGCAGCGGAACAAAATTCCGTTCCGCCCAGCGTCTGGCTCGAACCCACGACCCTGGGATTAAGAGTCTGACGCTCTACCGACTGAGATAGCCGGCTACCTCGGTGAATACTTGCCGGGTAGCACGTCACACAGTACTCGTTTGGGTTGGGTGGTCCCATACAGAATCTCTCCATGCTGCCTAATGTTTTCCTAACGTCACACTCGTCACGTACTTCACTTTTATGTCATAATCATCTCTGAGAGGCAAAGAAATTGCATGACAACAAGCAGAGCTAGTGGCGTCAAAATTAACACACATACTTTATGTGACTCAAAAGCCGAACGAGTTACTTTCCGACGTTGTTTTAGATGTGCGAGTGCCAGTCAAAACTCGCGGTGTCGGCACTCTGCCGACCATTTCGCTAGTTAACACCGGTCTTGCTGTGTGTGTTTCAAGCTCAAGAGCATCTCCAAGCAAAAAATGGTCAACAGCAACATTCAGACGGTTTCGTACTGCTCAATTGCTACATTAAAACGGTATGTTTCTTTTTCAGAACTGGAAAAACACAAGCGTGACAGCATTCGAACCTGTAATCTTCAGAGCCGAAGTCCGACGCCTTATCCATTAGGCCACACGGTCACTGACGACCAGCATTTACATGTATACGACTCATCTCGAAACGCTCACACCCCTGAGGATTTGTGTTTTCGTTCTACACAGCCGCTGCCCCTTGCTCTTTCCCACCCATTCGTTACATTCAACCTCTGACGTGACCGACCAAATATAGACTGAGAAACAAGACCACACACTTTGTGCATTCGGAATCGAAGGCAGGGCGTCCCTCGCCGCATTTGCTACGATGGCCATTTGCTACTTCTGCAGAAGCGGCGGCGGCGACGACGACGACGACGACGACGACGACGAAGATCGCGAGAGGCTCTGAGATATGTGAGAAATACATCTATAAAATGTAATTCAGACTGCCTCGTCCCACCTTATGCTGTACCGCTTTGGCAAATGCTTTATCTGCGCCATTCGCCTTAATCACATCTGAGAGTAAATCTTAAAAAAACGCCTGTCGCTAATTGTTCGTCATCACAGGTACTGTTTGCTATACGGCCACGACGCGCAACTGATTTCCAAAATTCATCTTTCTCCTGTGAGGATGGAACTTACAACCCCTGGTTTATTAGACCAGTGCTCTACCACTGAGCTAAAGAGGCGCGGCCTAGCGGTACTCTTGGGTACTTCGTCCTTACGGTCGTCTGCACCATCAGACTTTAGCTGACAACACTTCATATTACCGGCTAATATTTGCAGCTATGGCGACAAATTACTGCTTGGCTACACATCTGACACGTAACCGATGTGCTCTCCAAACCACAACACTTGCATTTCAGAACATGTCTTTCACACATGTCTACAAAATCACCTTCACCTTCAAATACAGTTTCCTTGCGACTGACAGAGACGTAGGCAAAGTTTAAAGTTGCTATTTCCATTAAATCTCGTTAATCAGAAAAACGGTAATTTACACCTGCAGCGGAACAAAATTCCGTTCCGCCCAGCGTCTGGCTCGAACCCACGACCCTGGGATTAAGAGTCTGACGCTCTACCGACTGAGATAGCCGGCTACCTCGGTGAATACTTGCCGGGTAGCACGTCACACAGTACTCGTTTGGGTTGGGTGGTCCCATACAGAATCTCTCCATGCTGCCTAATGTTTTCCTAACGTCACACTCGTCACGTACTTCACTTTTATGTCATAATCATCTCTGAGAGGCAAAGAAATTGCATGACAACAAGCAGAGCTAGTGGCGTCGAAATTAACACACATACTTTATGTGACTCAAAAGCCGAACGAGTTACTTTCCGACGTTGTTTTAGATGTGCGAGTGCCAGTCAAAACTCGCGGTGTCGGCACTCTGCCGACCATTTCGCTAGTTAACACCGGTCTTGCTGTGTGTGTTTCAAGCTCAAGAGCATCTCCAAGCAAAAAATGGTCAACAGCAACATTCAGACGGTTTCGTACTGCTCAATTGCTACATTAAAACGGTATGTTTCTTTTTCAGAACTGGAAAAACACAAGCGTGACAGCATTCGAACCTGTAATCTTCAGAGCCGAAGTCCGACGCCTTATCCATTAGGCCACACGGTCACTGACGACCAGCATTTACATGTATACGACTCATCTCGAAACGCTCACACCCCTGAGGATTTGTGTTTTCGTTCTACACAGCCGCTGCCCCTTGCTCTTTCCCACCCATTCGTTACATTCAACCTCTGACGTGACCGACCAAATATAGACTGAGAAACAAGACCACACACTTTGTGCATTCGGAATCGAAGGCAGGGCGTCCCTCGCCGCATTTGCTACGATGGCCATTTGCTACTTCTGCAGAAGCGGCGGCGGCGACGACGACGACGACGACGACGACGACGACGAAGATCGCGAGAGGCTCTGAGATATGTGAGAAATACATCTATAAAATGTAATTCAGACTGCCTCGTCCCACCTTATGCTGTACCGCTTTGGCAAATGCTTTATCTGCGCCATTCGCCTTAATCACATCTGAGAGTAAATCTTAAAAAAACGCCTGTCGCTAATTGTTCGTCATCACAGGTACTGTTTGCTATACGGCCACGACGCGCAACTGATTTCCAAAATTCATCATTCTCCTGTGAGGATGGAACTTACAACCCCTAGTTTATTAGACCAGTGCTCTACCACTGAGCTAAAGAGGCGCGGCCTAGCGGTACTCTTGGGTACTTCGTCCTTACGGTCGTCTGCACCATCAGACTTTAGCTGACAACACTTCATATTACCGGCTAATATTTGCAGCTATGGCGACAAATTACTGCTTGGCTACACATCTGACACGTAACCGATGTGCTCTCCAAACCACAACACTTGCATTTCAGAACATGTCTTTCACACATGTCTACAAAATCACCTTCACCTTCAAATACAGTTTCCTTGCGACTGACAGAGACGTAGGCAAAGTTTAAAGTTGCTATTTCCATTAAATCTCGTTAATCAGAAAAACGGTAATTTACACCTGCAGCGGAACAAAATTCCGTTCCGCCCAGCGTCTGGCTCGAACCCACGACCCTGGAATTAAGAGTCTGACGCTCTACCGACTGAGATAGCCGGCTACCTCGGTGAATACTTGCCGGGTAGCACGTCACACAGTACTCGTTTGGGTTGGGTGGTCCCATACAGAATCTCTCCATGCTGCCTAATGTTTTCCTAACGTCACACTCGTCACGTACTTCACTTTTATGTCATAATCATTTCTGAGAGGCAAAGAAATTGCATGACAACAAGCAGAGCTAGTGGCGTCAAAATTAACACACATACTTTATGTGACTCAAAAGCCGAACGAGTTACTTTCCGACGTTGTTTTAGATGTGCAAGTGCCAGTCAAAACTCGCGGTGTCGGCACTCTGCCGACCATTTCGCTAGTTAACACCGGTCTTGCTGTGTGTGTTTCAAGCTCAAGAGCATCTCCAAGCAAAAAATGGTCAATAGCAACATTCAGACGGTTTCGTACTGCTCAATTGCTACATTAAAACGGTATGTTTCTTTTTCAGAACTGGAAAAACACAAGCGTGACAGCATTCGAACCTGTAATCTTCAGAGCCGAAGTCCGACGCCTTATCCATTAGGCCACACGTTCACTGACGACCAACATTTACATGTATACGACTCATCTCGAAACGCTCACACCTCTGAGGATTTGTGTTTTCGTTCTACACAGCCGCTGCCCCTTGCTCTTTCCCACCCATTCGTTACATTCAACCTCTGACGTGACCGACCAAATATAGACTGAGAAACAAGACCACACACTTTGTGCATTCGGAATCGAAGGCAGGGCGTCCCTCGCCGCATTTGCTACGATGGCCATTTGCTACTTCTGCAGAAGCGGCGGCGGCGACGACGACGACGACGACGACGACGAAGATCGCGAGAGGCTCTGAGATATGTGAGAAATACATCTATAAAATGTAATTCAGACTGCCTCGTCCCACCTTATGCTGTACCGCTTTGGCAAATGCTTTATCTGCGCCATTCGCCTTAATCACATCTGAGAGTAAATCTTAAAAAAACGCCTGTCGCTAATTGTTCGTCATCACAGGTACTGTTTGCTATACGGCCACGACGCGCAACTGATTTCCAAAATTCATCTTTCTCCTGTGAGGATGGAACTTACAACCCCTGGTTTATTAGACCAGTGCTCTACCACTGAGCTAAAGAGGCGCGGCCTAGCGGTACTCTTGGGTACTTCGTCCTTACGGTCGTCTGCACCATCAGACTTTAGCTGACAACACTTCATATTACCGGCTAATATTTGCAGCTATGGCGACAAATTACTGCTTGGCTACACATCTGACACGTAACCGATGTGCTCTCCAAACCACAACACTTGCATTTCAGAACATGTCTTTCACACATGTCTACAAAATCACCTTCACCTTCAAATACAGTTTCCTTGCGACTGACAGAGACGTAGGCAAAGTTTAAAGTTGCTATTTCCATTAAATCTCGTTAATCAGAAAAACGGTAATTTACACCTGCAGCGGAACAAAATTCCGTTCCGCCCAGCGTCTGGCTCGAACCCACGACCCTGGGATTAAGAGTCTGACGCTCTACCGACTGAGATAGCCGGCTACCTCGGTGAATACTTGCCGGGTAGCACGTCACACAGTACTCGTTTGGGTTGGGTGGTCCCATACAGAATCTCTCCATGCTGCCTAATGTTTTCCTAACGTCACACTCGTCACGTACTTCACTTTTATGTCATAATCATCTCTGAGAGGCAAAGAAATTGCATGACAACAAGCAGAGCTAGTGGCGTCAAAATTAACACACATACTTTATGTGACTCAAAAGCCGAACGAGTTACTTTCCGACGTTGTTTTAGATGTGCGAGTGCCAGTCAAAACTCGCGGTGTCGGCACTCTGCCGACCATTTCGCTAGTTAACACCGGTCTTGCTGTGTGTGTTTCAAGCTCAAGAGCATCTCCAAGCAAAAAATGGTCAACAGCAACATTCAGACGGTTTCGTACTGCTCAATTGCTACATTAAAACGGTATGTTTCTTTTTCAGAACTGGAAAAACACAAGCGTGACAGCATTCGAACCTGTAATCTTCAGAGCCGAAGTCCGACGCCTTATCCATTAGGCCACACGGTCACTGACGACCAGCATTTACATGTATACGACTCATCTCGAAACGCTCACACCCCTGAGGATTTGTGTTTTCGTTCTACACAGCCGCTGCCCCTTGCTCTTTCCCACCCATTCGTTACATTCAACCTCTGACGTGACCGACCAAATATAGACTGAGAAACAAGACCACACACTTTGTGCATTCGGAATCGAAGGCAGGGCGTCCCTCGCCGCATTTGCTACGATGGCCATTTGCTACTTCTGCAGAAGCGGCGGCGGCGACGACGACGACGACGACGACGACGAAGATCGCGAGAGGCTCTGAGATATGTGAGAAATACATCTATAAAATGTAATTCAGACTGCCTCGTCCCACCTTATGCTGTACCGCTTTGGCAAATGCTTTATCTGCGCCATTCGCCTTAATCACATCTGAGAGTAAATCTTAAAAAAACGCCTGTCGCTAATTGTTCGTCATCACAGGTACTGTTTGCTATACGGCCACGACGCGCAACTGATTTCCAAAATTCATCTTTCTCCTGTGAGGATGGAACTTACAACCCCTGGTTTATTAGACCAGTGCTCTACCACTGAGCTAAAGAGGCGCGGCCTAGCGGTACTCTTGGGTACTTCGTCCTTACGGTCGTCTGCACCATCAGACTTTAGCTGACAACACTTCATATTACCGGCTAATATTTGCAGCTATGGCGACAAATTACTGCTTGGCTACACATCTGACACGTAACCGATGTGCTCTCCAAACCACAACACTTGCATTTCAGAACATGTCTTTCACACATGTCTACAAAATCACCTTCACCTTCAAATACAGTTTCCTTGCGACTGACAGAGACGTAGGCAAAGTTTAAAGTTGCTATTTCCATTAAATCTCGTTAATCAGAAAAACGGTAATTTACACCTGCAGCGGAACAAAATTCCGTTCCGCCCAGCGTCTGGCTCGAACCCACGACCCTGGGATTAAGAGTCTGACGCTCTACCGACTGAGATAGCCGGCTACCTCGGTGAATACTTGCCGGGTAGCACGTCACACAGTACTCGTTTGGGTTGGGTGGTCCCATACAGAATCTCTCCATGCTGCCTAATGTTTTCCTAACGTCACACTCGTCACGTACTTCACTTTTATGTCATAATCATCTCTGAGAGGCAAAGAAATTGCATGACAACAAGCAGAGCTAGTGGCGTCGAAATTAACACACATACTTTATGTGACTCAAAAGCCGAACGAGTTACTTTCCGACGTTGTTTTAGATGTGCAAGTGCCAGTCAAAACTCGCGGTGTCGGCACTCTGCCGACCATTTCGCTAGTTAACACCGGTCTTGCTGTGTGTGTTTCAAGCTCAAGAGCATCTCCAAGCAAAAAATGGTCAATAGCAACATTCAGACGGTTTCGTACTGCTCAATTGCTACATTAAAACGGTATGTTTCTTTTTCAGAACTGGAAAAACACAAGCGTGACAGCATTCGAACCTGTAATCTTCAGAGCCGAAGTCCGACGCCTTATCCATTAGGCCACACGGTCACTGACGACCAACATTTACATGTATACGACTCATCTCGAAACGCTCACACCTCTGAGGATTTGTGTTTTCGTTCTACACAGCCGCTGCCCCTTGCTCTTTCCCACCCATTCGTTACATTCAACCTCTGACGTGACCGACCAAATATAGACTGAGAAACAAGACCACACACTTTGTGCATTCGGAATCGAAGGCAGGGCGTCCCTCGCCGCATTTGCTACGATGGCCATTTGCTACTTCTGCAGAAGCGGCGGCGGCGACGACGACGACGACGACGACGACGAAGATCGCGAGAGGCTCTGAGATATGTGAGAAATACATCTATAAAATGTAATTCAGACTGCCTCGTCCCACCTTATGCTGTACCGCTTTGGCAAATGCTTTATCTGCGCCATTCGCCTTAATCACATCTGAGAGTAAATCTTAAAAAAACGCCTGTCGCTAATTGTTCGTCATCACAGGTACTGTTTGCTATACGGCCACGACGCGCAACGGATTTCCAAAATTCATCTTTCTCCTGTGAGGATGGAACTTACAACCCCTGGTTTATTAGACCAGTGCTCTACCACTGAGCTAAAGAGGCGCGGCCTAGCGGTACTCTTGGGTACTTCGTCCTTACGGTCGTCTGCACCATCAGACTTTAGCTGACAACACTTCATATTACCGGCTAATATTTGCAGCTATGGCGACAAATTACTGCTTGGCTACACATCTGACACGTAACCGATGTGCTCTCCAAACCACAACACTTGCATTTCAGAACATGTCTTTCACACATGTCTACAAAATCACCTTCACCTTCAAATACAGTTTCCTTGCGACTGACAGAGACGTAGGCAAAGTTTAAAGTTGCTATTTCCATTAAATCTCGTTAATCAGAAAAACGGTAATTTACACCTGCAGCGGAACAAAATTCCGTTCCGCCCAGCGTCTGGCTCGAACCCACGACCCTGGGATTAAGAGTCTGACGCTCTACCGACTGAGATAGCCGGCTACCTCGGTGAATACTTGCCGGGTAGCACGTCACACAGTACTCGTTTGGGTTGGGTGGTCCCATACAGAATCTCTCCATGCTGCCTAATGTTTTCCTAACGTCACACTCGTCACGTACTTCACTTTTATGTCATAATCATCTCTGAGAGGCAAAGAAATTGCATGACAACAAGCAGAGCTAGTGGCGTCAAAATTAACACACATACTTTATGTGACTCAAAAGCCGAACGAGTTACTTTCCGACGTTGTTTTAGATGTGCGAGTGCCAGTCAAAACTCGCGGTGTCGGCACTCTGCCGACCATTTCGCTAGTTAACACCGGTCTTGCTGTGTGTGTTTCAAGCTCAAGAGCATCTCCAAGCAAAAAATGGTCAATAGCAACATTCAGACGGTTTCGTACTGCTCAATTGCTACATTAAAACGGTATGTTTCTTTTTCAGAACTGGAAAAACACAAGCGTGACAGCATTCGAACCTGTAATCTTCAGAGCCGAAGTCCGACGCCTTATCCATTAGGCCACACGGTCACTGACGACCAACATTTACATGTATACGACTCATCTCGAAACGCTCACACCTCTGAGGATTTGTGTTTTCGTTCTACACAGCCGCTGCCCCTTGCTCTTTCCCACCCATTCGTTACATTCAACCTCTGACGTGACCGACCAAATATAGACTGAGAAACAAGACCACACACTTTGTGCATTCGGAATCGAAGGCAGGGCGTCCCTCGCCGCATTTGCTACGATGGCCATTTGCTACTTCTGCAGAAGCGGCGGCGGCGACGACGACGACGACGACGACGACGAAGATCGCGAGAGGCTCTGAGATATGTGAGAAATACATCTATAAAATGTAATTCAGACTGCCTCGTCCCACCTTATGCTGTACCGCTTTGGCAAATGCTTTATCTGCGCCATTCGCCTTAATCACATCTGAGAGTAAATCTTAAAAAAACGCCTGTCGCTAATTGTTCGTCATCACAGGTACTGTTTGCTATACGGCCACGACGCGCAACGGATTTCCAAAATTCATCTTTCTCCTGTGAGGATGGAACTTACAACCCCTGGTTTATTAGACCAGTGCTCTACCACTGAGCTAAAGAGGCGCGGCCTAGCGGTACTCTTGGGTACTTCGTCCTTACGGTCGTCTGCACCATCAGACTTTAGCTGACAACACTTCATATTACCGGCTAATATTTGCAGCTATGGCGACAAATTACTGCTTGGCTACACATCTGACACGTAACCGATGTGCTCTCCAAACCACAACACTTGCATTTCAGAACATGTCTTTCACACATGTCTACAAAATCACCTTCACCTTCAAATACAGTTTCCTTGCGACTGACAGAGACGTAGGCAAAGTTTAAAGTTGCTATTTCCATTAAATCTCGTTAATCAGAAAAACGGTAATTTACACCTGCAGCGGAACAAAATTCCGTTCCGCCCAGCGTCTGGCTCGAACCCACGACCCTGGGATTAAGAGTCTGACGCTCTACCGACTGAGATAGCCGGCTACCTCGGTGAATACTTGCCGGGTAGCACGTCACACAGTACTCGTTTGGGTTGGGTGGTCCCATACAGAATCTCTCCATGCTGCCTAATGTTTTCCTAACGTCACACTCGTCACGTACTTCACTTTTATGTCATAATCATCTCTGAGAGGCAAAGAAATTGCATGACAACAAGCAGAGCTAGTGGCGTCAAAATTAACACACATACTTTATGTGACTCAAAAGCCGAACGAGTTACTTTCCGACGTTGTTTTAGATGTGCGAGTGCCAGTCAAAACTCGCGGTGTCGGCACTCTGCCGACCATTTCGCTAGTTAACACCGGTCTTGCTGTGTGTGTTTCAAGCTCAAGAGCATCTCCAAGCAAAAAATGGTCAACAGCAACATTCAGACGGTTTCGTACTGCTCAATTGCTACATTAAAACGGTATGTTTCTTTTTCAGAACTGGAAAAACACAAGCGTGACAGCATTCGAACCTGTAATCTTCAGAGCCGAAGTCCGACGCCTTATCCATTAGGCCACACGGTCACTGACGACCAGCATTTACATGTATACGACTCATCTCGAAACGCTCACACCCCTGAGGATTTGTGTTTTCGTTCTACACAGCCGCTGCCCCTTGCTCTTTCCCACCCATTCGTTACATTCAACCTCTGACGTGACCGACCAAATATAGACTGAGAAACAAGACCACACACTTTGTGCATTCGGAATCGAAGGCAGGGCGTCCCTCGCCGCATTTGCTACGATGGCCATTTGCTACTTCTGCAGAAGCGGCGGCGGCGACGACGACGACGACGACGACGACGAAGATCGCGAGAGGCTCTGAGATATGTGAGAAATACATCTATAAAATGTAATTCAGACTGCCTCGTCCCACCTTATGCTGTACCGCTTTGGCAAATGCTTTATCTGCGCCATTCGCCTTAATCACATCTGAGAGTAAATCTTAAAAAAACGCCTGTCGCTAATTGTTCGTCATCACAGGTACTGTTTGCTATACGGCCACGACGCGCAACTGATTTCCAAAATTCATCTTTCTCCTGTGAGGATGGAACTTACAACCCCTGGTTTATTAGACCAGTGCTCTACCACTGAGCTAAAGAGGCGCGGCCTAGCGGTACTCTTGGGTACTTCGTCCTTACGGTCGTCTGCACCATCAGACTTTAGCTGACAACACTTCATATTACCGGCTAATATTTGCAGCTATGGCGACAAATTACTGCTTGGCTACACATCTGACACGTAACCGATGTGCTCTCCAAACCACAACACTTGCATTTCAGAACATGTCTTTCACACATGTCTACAAAATCACCTTCACCTTCAAATACAGTTTCCTTGCGACTGACAGAGACGTAGGCAAAGTTTAAAGTTGCTATTTCCATTAAATCTCGTTAATCAGAAAAACGGTAATTTACACCTGCAGCGGAACAAAATTCCGTTCCGCCCAGCGTCTGGCTCGAACCCACGACCCTGGGATTAAGAGTCTGACGCTCTACCGACTGAGATAGCCGGCTACCTCGGTGAATACTTGCCGGGTAGCACGTCACACAGTACTCGTTTGGGTTGGGTGGTCCCATACAGAATCTCTCCATGCTGCCTAATGTTTTCCTAACGTCACACTCGTCACGTACTTCACTTTTATGTCATAATCATCTCTGAGAGGCAAAGAAATTGCATGACAACAAGCAGAGCTAGTGGCGTCGAAATTAACACACATACTTTATGTGACTCAAAAGCCGAACGAGTTACTTTCCGACGTTGTTTTAGATGTGCAAGTGCCAGTCAAAACTCGCGGTGTCGGCACTCTGCCGACCATTTCGCTAGTTAACACCGGTCTTGCTGTGTGTGTTTCAAGCTCAAGAGCATCTCCAAGCAAAAAATGGTCAATAGCAACATTCAGACGGTTTCGTACTGCTCAATTGCTACATTAAAACGGTATGTTTCTTTTTCAGAACTGGAAAAACACAAGCGTGACAGCATTCGAACCTGTAATCTTCAGAGCCGAAGTCCGACGCCTTATCCATTAGGCCACACGGTCACTGACGACCAACATTTACATGTATACGACTCATCTCGAAACGCTCACACCTCTGAGGATTTGTGTTTTCGTTCTACACAGCCGCTGCCCCTTGCTCTTTCCCACCCATTCGTTACATTCAACCTCTGACGTGACCGACCAAATATAGACTGAGAAACAAGACCACACACTTTGTGCATTCGGAATCGAAGGCAGGGCGTCCCTCGCCGCATTTGCTACGATGGCCATTTGCTACTTCTGCAGAAGCGGCGGCGGCGACGACGACGACGACGACGACGACGAAGATCGCGAGAGGCTCTGAGATATGTGAGAAATACATCTATAAAATGTAATTCAGACTGCCTCGTCCCACCTTATGCTGTACCGCTTTGGCAAATGCTTTATCTGCGCCATTCGCCTTAATCACATCTGAGAGTAAATCTTAAAAAAACGCCTGTCGCTAATTGTTCGTCATCACAGGTACTGTTTGCTATACGGCCACGACGCGCAACGGATTTCCAAAATTCATCTTTCTCCTGTGAGGATGGAACTTACAACCCCTGGTTTATTAGACCAGTGCTCTACCACTGAGCTAAAGAGGCGCGGCCTAGCGGTACTCTTGGGTACTTCGTCCTTACGGTCGTCTGCACCATCAGACTTTAGCTGACAACACTTCATATTACCGGCTAATATTTGCAGCTATGGCGACAAATTACTGCTTGGCTACACATCTGACACGTAACCGATGTGCTCTCCAAACCACAACACTTGCATTTCAGAACATGTCTTTCACACATGTCTACAAAATCACCTTCACCTTCAAATACAGTTTCCTTGCGACTGACAGAGACGTAGGCAAAGTTTAAAGTTGCTATTTCCATTAAATCTCGTTAATCAGAAAAACGGTAATTTACACCTGCAGCGGAACAAAATTCCGTTCCGCCCAGCGTCTGGCTCGAACCCACGACCCTGGGATTAAGAGTCTGACGCTCTACCGACTGAGATAGCCGGCTACCTCGGTGAATACTTGCCGGGTAGCACGTCACACAGTACTCGTTTGGGTTGGGTGGTCCCATACAGAATCTCTCCATGCTGCCTAATGTTTTCCTAACGTCACACTCGTCACGTACTTCACTTTTATGTCATAATCATCTCTGAGAGGCAAAGAAATTGCATGACAACAAGCAGAGCTAGTGGCGTCAAAATTAACACACATACTTTATGTGACTCAAAAGCCGAACGAGTTACTTTCCGACGTTGTTTTAGATGTGCGAGTGCCAGTCAAAACTCGCGGTGTCGGCACTCTGCCGACCATTTCGCTAGTTAACACCGGTCTTGCTGTGTGTGTTTCAAGCTCAAGAGCATCTCCAAGCAAAAAATGGTCAATAGCAACATTCAGACGGTTTCGTACTGCTCAATTGCTACATTAAAACGGTATGTTTCTTTTTCAGAACTGGAAAAACACAAGCGTGACAGCATTCGAACCTGTAATCTTCAGAGCCGAAGTCCGACGCCTTATCCATTAGGCCACACGGTCACTGACGACCAACATTTACATGTATACGACTCATCTCGAAACGCTCACACCTCTGAGGATTTGTGTTTTCGTTCTACACAGCCGCTGCCCCTTGCTCTTTCCCACCCATTCGTTACATTCAACCTCTGACGTGACCGACCAAATATAGACTGAGAAACAAGACCACACACTTTGTGCATTCGGAATCGAAGGCAGGGCGTCCCTCGCCGCATTTGCTACGATGGCCATTTGCTACTTCTGCAGAAGCGGCGGCGGCGACGACGACGACGACGACGACGACGAAGATCGCGAGAGGCTCTGAGATATGTGAGAAATACATCTATAAAATGTAATTCAGACTGCCTCGTCCCACCTTATGCTGTACCGCTTTGGCAAATGCTTTATCTGCGCCATTCGCCTTAATCACATCTGAGAGTAAATCTTAAAAAAACGCCTGTCGCTAATTGTTCGTCATCACAGGTACTGTTTGCTATACGGCCACGACGCGCAACGGATTTCCAAAATTCATCTTTCTCCTGTGAGGATGGAACTTACAACCCCTGGTTTATTAGACCAGTGCTCTACCACTGAGCTAAAGAGGCGCGGCCTAGCGGTACTCTTGGGTACTTCGTCCTTACGGTCGTCTGCACCATCAGACTTTAGCTGACAACACTTCATATTACCGGCTAATATTTGCAGCTATGGCGACAAATTACTGCTTGGCTACACATCTGACACGTAACCGATGTGCTCTCCAAACCACAACACTTGCATTTCAGAACATGTCTTTCACACATGTCTACAAAATCACCTTCACCTTCAAATACAGTTTCCTTGCGACTGACAGAGACGTAGGCAAAGTTTAAAGTTGCTATTTCCATTAAATCTCGTTAATCAGAAAAACGGTAATTTACACCTGCAGCGGAACAAAATTCCGTTCCGCCCAGCGTCTGGCTCGAACCCACGACCCTGGGATTAAGAGTCTGACGCTCTAGCGACTGAGCTAGCCGGCTACCTCGGTGAATACTTGCCGGGTAGCACGTCACACAGTACTCGTTTGGGTTGGGTGGTCCCATACAGAATCTCTCCATGCTGCCTAATGTTTTCCTAACGTCACACTCGTCACGTACTTCACTTTTATGTCATAATCATCTCTGAGAGGCAAAGAAATTGCATGACAACAAGCAGAGCTAGTGGCGTCAAAATTAACACACATACTTTATGTGACTCAAAAGCCGAACGAGTTACTTTCCGACGTTGTTTTAGATGTGCGAGTGCCAGTCAAAACTCGCGGTGTCGGCACTCTGCCGACCATTTCGCTAGTTAACACCGGTCTTGCTGTGTGTGTTTCAAGCTCAAGAGCATCTCCAAGCAAAAAATGGTCAATAGCAACATTCAGACGGTTTCGTACTGCTCAATTGCTACATTAAAACGGTATGTTTCTTTTTCAGAACTGGAAAAACACAAGCGTGACAGCATTCGAACCTGTAATCTTCAGAGCCGAAGTCCGACGCCTTATCCATTAGGCCACACGGTCACTGACGACCAACATTTACATGTATACGACTCATCTCGAAACGCTCACACCTCTGAGGATTTGTGTTTTCGTTCTACACAGCCGCTGCCCCTTGCTCTTTCCCACCCATTCGTTACATTCAACCTCTGACGTGACCGACCAAATATAGACTGAGAAACAAGACCACACACTTTGTGCATTCGGAATCGAAGGCAGGGCGTCCCTCGCCGCATTTGCTACGATGGCCATTTGCTACTTCTGCAGAAGCGGCGGCGGCGACGACGACGACGACGACGACGACGAAGATCGCGAGAGGCTCTGAGATATGTGAGAAATACATCTATAAAATGTAATTCAGACTGCCTCGTCCCACCTTATGCTGTACCGCTTTGGCAAATGCTTTATCTGCGCCATTCGCCTTAATCACATCTGAGAGTAAATCTTAAAAAAACGCCTGTCGCTAATTGTTCGTCATCACAGGTACTGTTTGCTATACGGCCACGACGCGCAACGGATTTCCAAAATTCATCTTTCTCCTGTGAGGATGGAACTTACAACCCCTGGTTTATTAGACCAGTGCTCTACCACTGAGCTAAAGAGGCGCGGCCTAGCGGTACTCTTGGGTACTTCGTCCTTACGGTCGTCTGCACCATCAGACTTTAGCTGACAACACTTCATATTACCGGCTAATATTTGCAGCTATGGCGACAAATTACTGCTTGGCTACACATCTGACACGTAACCGATGTGCTCTCCAAACCACAACACTTGCATTTCAGAACATGTCTTTCACACATGTCTACAAAATCACCTTCACCTTCAAATACAGTTTCCTTGCGACTGACAGAGACGTAGGCAAAGTTTAAAGTTGCTATTTCCATTAAATCTCGTTAATCAGAAAAACGGTAATTTACACCTGCAGCGGAACAAAATTCCGTTCCGCCCAGCGTCTGGCTCGAACCCACGACCCTGGGATTAAGAGTCTGACGCTCTACCGACTGAGATAGCCGGCTACCTCGGTGAATACTTGCCGGGTAGCACGTCACACAGTACTCGTTTGGGTTGGGTGGTCCCATACAGAATCTCTCCATGCTGCCTAATGTTTTCCTAACGTCACACTCGTCACGTACTTCACTTTTATGTCATAATCATCTCTGAGAGGCAAAGAAATTGCATGACAACAAGCAGAGCTAGTGGCGTCAAAATTAACACACATACTTTATGTGACTCAAAAGCCGAACGAGTTACTTTCCGACGTTGTTTTAGATGTGCGAGTGCCAGTCAAAACTCGCGGTGTCGGCACTCTGCCGACCATTTCGCTAGTTAACACCGGTCTTGCTGTGTGTGTTTCAAGCTCAAGAGCATCTCCAAGCAAAAAATGGTCAACAGCAACATTCAGACGGTTTCGTACTGCTCAATTGCTACATTAAAACGGTATGTTTCTTTTTCAGAACTGGAAAAACACAAGCGTGACAGCATTCGAACCTGTAATCTTCAGAGCCGAAGTCCGACGCCTTATCCATTAGGCCACACGGTCACTGACGACCAACATTTACATGTATACGACTCATCTCGAAACGCTCACACCTCTGAGGATTTGTGTTTTCGTTCTACACAGCCGCTGCCCCTTGCTCTTTCCCACCCATTCGTTACATTCAACCTCTGACGTGACCGACCAAATATAGACTGAGAAACAAGACCACACACTTTGTGCATTCGGAATCGAAGGCAGGGCGTCCCTCGCCGCATTTGCTACGATGGCCATTTGCTACTTCTGCAGAAGCGGCGGCGGCGACGACGACGACGACGACGACGACGAAGATCGCGAGAGGCTCTGAGATATGTGAGAAATACATCTATAAAATGTAATTCAGACTGCCTCGTCCCACCTTATGCTGTACCGCTTTGGCAAATGCTTTATCTGCGCCATTCGCCTTAATCACATCTGAGAGTAAATCTTAAAAAAACGCCTGTCGCTAATTGTTCGTCATCACAGGTACTGTTTGCTATACGGCCACGACGCGCAACGGATTTCCAAAATTCATCTTTCTCCTGTGAGGATGGAACTTACAACCCCTGGTTTATTAGACCAGTGCTCTACCACTGAGCTAAAGAGGCGCGGCCTAGCGGTACTCTTGGGTACTTCGTCCTTACGGTCGTCTGCACCATCAGACTTTAGCTGACAACACTTCATATTACCGGCTAATATTTGCAGCTATGGCGACAAATTACTGCTTGGCTACACATCTGACACGTAACCGATGTGCTCTCCAAACCACAACACTTGCATTTCAGAACATGTCTTTCACACATGTCTACAAAATCACCTTCACCTTCAAATACAGTTTCCTTGCGACTGACAGAGACGTAGGCAAAGTTTAAAGTTGCTATTTCCATTAAATCTCGTTAATCAGAAAAACGGTAATTTACACCTGCAGCGGAACAAAATTCCGTTCCGCCCAGCGTCTGGCTCGAACCCACGACCCTGGGATTAAGAGTCTGACGCTCTACCGACTGAGATAGCCGGCTACCTCGGTGAATACTTGCCGGGTAGCACGTCACACAGTACTCGTTTGGGTTGGGTGGTCCCATACAGAATCTCTCCATGCTGCCTAATGTTTTCCTAACGTCACACTCGTCACGTACTTCACTTTTATGTCATAATCATCTCTGAGAGGCAAAGAAATTGCATGACAACAAGCAGAGCTAGTGGCGTCAAAATTAACACACATACTTTATGTGACTCAAAAGCCGAACGAGTTACTTTCCGACGTTGTTTTAGATGTGCGAGTGCCAGTCAAAACTCGCGGTGTCGGCACTCTGCCGACCATTTCGCTAGTTAACACCGGTCTTGCTGTGTGTGTTTCAAGCTCAAGAGCATCTCCAAGCAAAAAATGGTCAACAGCAACATTCAGACGGTTTCGTACTGCTCAATTGCTACATTAAAACGGTATGTTTCTTTTTCAGAACTGGAAAAACACAAGCGTGACAGCATTCGAACCTGTAATCTTCAGAGCCGAAGTCCGACGCCTTATCCATTAGGCCACACGGTCACTGACGACCAGCATTTACATGTATACGACTCATCTCGAAACGCTCACACCCCTGAGGATTTGTGTTTTCGTTCTACACAGCCGCTGCCCCTTGCTCTTTCCCACCCATTCGTTACATTCAACCTCTGACGTGACCGACCAAATATAGACTGAGAAACAAGACCACACACTTTGTGCATTCGGAATCGAAGGCAGGGCGTCCCTCGCCGCATTTGCTACGATGGCCATTTGCTACTTCTGCAGAAGCGGCGGCGGCGACGACGACGACGACGACGACGACGAAGATCGCGAGAGGCTCTGAGATATGTGAGAAATACATCTATAAAATGTAATTCAGACTGCCTCGTCCCACCTTATGCTGTACCGCTTTGGCAAATGCTTTATCTGCGCCATTCGCCTTAATCACATCTGAGAGTAAATCTTAAAAAAACGCCTGTCGCTAATTGTTCGTCATCACAGGTACTGTTTGCTATACGGCCACGACGCGCAACTGATTTCCAAAATTCATCTTTCTCCTGTGAGGATGGAACTTACAACCCCTGGTTTATTAGACCAGTGCTCTACCACTGAGCTAAAGAGGCGCGGCCTAGCGGTACTCTTGGGTACTTCGTCCTTACGGTCGTCTGCACCATCAGACTTTAGCTGACAACACTTCATATTACCGGCTAATATTTGCAGCTATGGCGACAAATTACTGCTTGGCTACACATCTGACACGTAACCGATGTGCTCTCCAAACCACAACACTTGCATTTCAGAACATGTCTTTCACACATGTCTACAAAATCACCTTCACCTTCAAATACAGTTTCCTTGCGACTGACAGAGACGTAGGCAAAGTTTAAAGTTGCTATTTCCATTAAATCTCGTTAATCAGAAAAACGGTAATTTACACCTGCAGCGGAACAAAATTCCGTTCCGCCCAGCGTCTGGCTCGAACCCACGACCCTGGGATTAAGAGTCTGACGCTCTACCGACTGAGATAGCCGGCTACCTCGGTGAATACTTGCCGGGTAGCACGTCACACAGTACTCGTTTGGGTTGGGTGGTCCCATACAGAATCTCTCCATGCTGCCTAATGTTTTCCTAACGTCACACTCGTCACGTACTTCACTTTTATGTCATAATCATCTCTGAGAGGCAAAGAAATTGCATGACAACAAGCAGAGCTAGTGGCGTCGAAATTAACACACATACTTTATGTGACTCAAAAGCCGAACGAGTTACTTTCCGACGTTGTTTTAGATGTGCGAGTGCCAGTCAAAACTCGCGGTGTCGGCACTCTGCCGACCATTTCGCTAGTTAACACCGGTCTTGCTGTGTGTGTTTCAAGCTCAAGAGCATCTCCAAGCAAAAAATGGTCAACAGCAACATTCAGACGGTTTCGTACTGCTCAATTGCTACATTAAAACGGTATGTTTCTTTTTCAGAACTGGAAAAACACAAGCGTGACAGCATTCGAACCTGTAATCTTCAGAGCCGAAGTCCGACGCCTTATCCATTAGGCCACACGGTCACTGACGACCAGCATTTACATGTATACGACTCATCTCGAAACGCTCACACCCCTGAGGATTTGTGTTTTCGTTCTACACAGCCGCTGCCCCTTGCTCTTTCCCACCCATTCGTTACATTCAACCTCTGACGTGACCGACCAAATATAGACTGAGAAACAAGACCACACACTTTGTGCATTCGGAATCGAAGGCAGGGCGTCCCTCGCCGCATTTGCTACGATGGCCATTTGCTACTTCTGCAGAAGCGGCGGCGGCGACGACGACGACGACGACGACGACGACGACGAAGATCGCGAGAGGCTCTGAGATATGTGAGAAATACATCTATAAAATGTAATTCAGACTGCCTCGTCCCACCTTATGCTGTACCGCTTTGGCAAATGCTTTATCTGCGCCATTCGCCTTAATCACATCTGAGAGTAAATCTTAAAAAAACGCCTGTCGCTAATTGTTCGTCATCACAGGTACTGTTTGCTATACGGCCACGACGCGCAACTGATTTCCAAAATTCATCTTTCTCCTGTGAGGATGGAACTTACAACCCCTGGTTTATTAGACCAGTGCTCTACCACTGAGCTAAAGAGGCGCGGCCTAGCGGTACTCTTGGGTACTTCGTCCTTACGGTCGTCTGCACCATCAGACTTTAGCTGACAACACTTCATATTACCGGCTAATATTTGCAGCTATGGCGACAAATTACTGCTTGGCTACACATCTGACACGTAACCGATGTGCTCTCCAAACCACAACACTTGCATTTCAGAACATGTCTTTCACACATGTCTACAAAATCACCTTCACCTTCAAATACAGTTTCCTTGCGACTGACAGAGACGTAGGCAAAGTTTAAAGTTGCTATTTCCATTAAATCTCGTTAATCAGAAAAACGGTAATTTACACCTGCAGCGGAACAAAATTCCGTTCCGCCCAGCGTCTGGCTCGAACCCACGACCCTGGGATTAAGAGTCTGACGCTCTACCGACTGAGATAGCCGGCTACCTCGGTGAATACTTGCCGGGTAGCACGTCACACAGTACTCGTTTGGGTTGGGTGGTCCCATACAGAATCTCTCCATGCTGCCTAATGTTTTCCTAACGTCACACTCGTCACGTACTTCACTTTTATGTCATAATCATCTCTGAGAGGCAAAGAAATTGCATGACAACAAGCAGAGCTAGTGGCGTCAAAATTAACACACATACTTTATGTGACTCAAAAGCCGAACGAGTTACTTTCCGACGTTGTTTTAGATGTGCGAGTGCCAGTCAAAACTCGCGGTGTCGGCACTCTGCCGACCATTTCGCTAGTTAACACCGGTCTTGCTGTGTGTGTTTCAAGCTCAAGAGCATCTCCAAGCAAAAAATGGTCAACAGCAACATTCAGACGGTTTCGTACTGCTCAATTGCTACATTAAAACGGTATGTTTCTTTTTCAGAACTGGAAAAACACAAGCGTGACAGCATTCGAACCTGTAATCTTCAGAGCCGAAGTCCGACGCCTTATCCATTAGGCCACACGGTCACTGACGACCAGCATTTACATGTATACGACTCATCTCGAAACGCTCACACCCCTGAGGATTTGTGTTTTCGTTCTACACAGCCGCTGCCCCTTGCTCTTTCCCACCCATTCGTTACATTCAACCTCTGACGTGACCGACCAAATATAGACTGAGAAACAAGACCACACACTTTGTGCATTCGGAATCGAAGGCAGGGCGTCCCTCGCCGCATTTGCTACGATGGCCATTTGCTACTTCTGCAGAAGCGGCGGCGGCGACGACGACGACGACGACGACGACGACGACGAAGATCGCGAGAGGCTCTGAGATATGTGAGAAATACATCTATAAAATGTAATTCAGACTGCCTCGTCCCACCTTATGCTGTACCGCTTTGGCAAATGCTTTATCTGCGCCATTCGCCTTAATCACATCTGAGAGTAAATCTTAAAAAAACGCCTGTCGCTAATTGTTCGTCATCACAGGTACTGTTTGCTATACGGCCACGACGCGCAACTGATTTCCAAAATTCATCTTTCTCCTGTGAGGATGGAACTTACAACCCCTGGTTTATTAGACCAGTGCTCTACCACTGAGCTAAAGAGGCGCGGCCTAGCGGTACTCTTGGGTACTTCGTCCTTACGGTCGTCTGCACCATCAGACTTTAGCTGACAACACTTCATATTACCGGCTAATATTTGCAGCTATGGCGACAAATTACTGCTTGGCTACACATCTGACACGTAACCGATGTGCTCTCCAAACCACAACACTTGCATTTCAGAACATGTCTTTCACACATGTCTACAAAATCACCTTCACCTTCAAATACAGTTTCCTTGCGACTGACAGAGACGTAGGCAAAGTTTAAAGTTGCTATTTCCATTAAATCTCGTTAATCAGAAAAACGGTAATTTACACCTGCAGCGGAACAAAATTCCGTTCCGCCCAGCGTCTGGCTCGAACCCACGACCCTGGGATTAAGAGTCTGACGCTCTACCGACTGAGATAGCCGGCTACCTCGGTGAATACTTGCCGGGTAGCACGTCACACAGTACTCGTTTGGGTTGGGTGGTCCCATACAGAATCTCTCCATGCTGCCTAATGTTTTCCTAACGTCACACTCGTCACGTACTTCACTTTTATGTCATAATCATCTCTGAGAGGCAAAGAAATTGCATGACAACAAGCAGAGCTAGTGGCGTCGAAATTAACACACATACTTTATGTGACTCAAAAGCCGAACGAGTTACTTTCCGACGTTGTTTTAGATGTGCGAGTGCCAGTCAAAACTCGCGGTGTCGGCACTCTGCCGACCATTTCGCTAGTTAACACCGGTCTTGCTGTGTGTGTTTCAAGCTCAAGAGCATCTCCAAGCAAAAAATGGTCAACAGCAACATTCAGACGGTTTCGTACTGCTCAATTGCTACATTAAAACGGTATGTTTCTTTTTCAGAACTGGAAAAACACAAGCGTGACAGCATTCGAACCTGTAATCTTCAGAGCCGAAGTCCGACGCCTTATCCATTAGGCCACACGGTCACTGACGACCAGCATTTACATGTATACGACTCATCTCGAAACGCTCACACCCCTGAGGATTTGTGTTTTCGTTCTACACAGCCGCTGCCCCTTGCTCTTTCCCACCCATTCGTTACATTCAACCTCTGACGTGACCGACCAAATATAGACTGAGAAACAAGACCACACACTTTGTGCATTCGGAATCGAAGGCAGGGCGTCCCTCGCCGCATTTGCTACGATGGCCATTTGCTACTTCTGCAGAAGCGGCGGCGGCGACGACGACGACGACGACGACGACGACGAAGATCGCGAGAGGCTCTGAGATATGTGAGAAATACATCTATAAAATGTAATTCAGACTGCCTCGTCCCACCTTATGCTGTACCGCTTTGGCAAATGCTTTATCTGCGCCATTCGCCTTAATCACATCTGAGAGTAAATCTTAAAAAAACGCCTGTCGCTAATTGTTCGTCATCACAGGTACTGTTTGCTATACGGCCACGACGCGCAACTGATTTCCAAAATTCATCTTTCTCCTGTGAGGATGGAACTTACAACCCCTGGTTTATTAGACCAGTGCTCTACCACTGAGCTAAAGAGGCGCGGCCTAGCGGTACTCTTGGGTACTTCGTCCTTACGGTCGTCTGCACCATCAGACTTTAGCTGACAACACTTCATATTACCGGCTAATATTTGCAGCTATGGCGACAAATTACTGCTTGGCTACACATCTGACACGTAACCGATGTGCTCTCCAAACCACAACACTTGCATTTCAGAACATGTCTTTCACACATGTCTACAAAATCACCTTCACCTTCAAATACAGTTTCCTTGCGACTGACAGAGACGTAGGCAAAGTTTAAAGTTGCTATTTCCATTAAATCTCGTTAATCAGAAAAACGGTAATTTACACCTGCAGCGGAACAAAATTCCGTTCCGCCCAGCGTCTGGCTCGAACCCACGACCCTGGGATTAAGAGTCTGACGCTCTACCGACTGAGATAGCCGGCTACCTCGGTGAATACTTGCCGGGTAGCACGTCACACAGTACTCGTTTGGGTTGGGTGGTCCCATACAGAATCTCTCCATGCTGCCTAATGTTTTCCTAACGTCACACTCGTCACGTACTTCACTTTTATGTCATAATCATCTCTGAGAGGCAAAGAAATTGCATGACAACAAGCAGAGCTAGTGGCGTCGAAATTAACACACATACTTTATGTGACTCAAAAGCCGAACGAGTTACTTTCCGACGTTGTTTTAGATGTGCGAGTGCCAGTCAAAACTCGCGGTGTCGGCACTCTGCCGACCATTTCGCTAGTTAACACCGGTCTTGCTGTGTGTGTTTCAAGCTCAAGAGCATCTCCAAGCAAAAAATGGTCAACAGCAACATTCAGACGGTTTCGTACTGCTCAATTGCTACATTAAAACGGTATGTTTCTTTTTCAGAACTGGAAAAACACAAGCGTGACAGCATTCGAACCTGTAATCTTCAGAGCCGAAGTCCGACGCCTTATCCATTAGGCCACACGGTCACTGACGACCAGCATTTACATGTATACGACTCATCTCGAAACGCTCACACCCCTGAGGATTTGTGTTTTCGTTCTACACAGCCGCTGCCCCTTGCTCTTTCCCACCCATTCGTTACATTCAACCTCTGACGTGACCGACCAAATATAGACTGAGAAACAAGACCACACACTTTGTGCATTCGGAATCGAAGGCAGGGCGTCCCTCGCCGCATTTGCTACGATGGCCATTTGCTACTTCTGCAGAAGCGGCGGCGGCGACGACGACGACGACGACGACGACGACGACGAAGATCGCGAGAGGCTCTGAGATATGTGAGAAATACATCTATAAAATGTAATTCAGACTGCCTCGTCCCACCTTATGCTGTACCGCTTTGGCAAATGCTTTATCTGCGCCATTCGCCTTAATCACATCTGAGAGTAAATCTTAAAAAAACGCCTGTCGCTAATTGTTCGTCATCACAGGTACTGTTTGCTATACGGCCACGACGCGCAACTGATTTCCAAAATTCATCTTTCTCCTGTGAGGATGGAACTTACAACCCCTGGTTTATTAGACCAGTGCTCTACCACTGAGCTAAAGAGGCGCGGCCTAGCGGTACTCTTGGGTACTTCGTCCTTACGGTCGTCTGCACCATCAGACTTTAGCTGACAACACTTCATATTACCGGCTAATATTTGCAGCTATGGCGACAAATTACTGCTTGGCTACACATCTGACACGTAACCGATGTGCTCTCCAAACCACAACACTTGCATTTCAGAACATGTCTTTCACACATGTCTACAAAATCACCTTCACCTTCAAATACAGTTTCCTTGCGACTGACAGAGACGTAGGCAAAGTTTAAAGTTGCTATTTCCATTAAATCTCGTTAATCAGAAAAACGGTAATTTACACCTGCAGCGGAACAAAATTCCGTTCCGCCCAGCGTCTGGCTCGAACCCACGACCCTGGGATTAAGAGTCTGACGCTCTACCGACTGAGATAGCCGGCTACCTCGGTGAATACTTGCCGGGTAGCACGTCACACAGTACTCGTTTGGGTTGGGTGGTCCCATACAGAATCTCTCCATGCTGCCTAATGTTTTCCTAACGTCACACTCGTCACGTACTTCACTTTTATGTCATAATCATCTCTGAGAGGCAAAGAAATTGCATGACAACAAGCAGAGCTAGTGGCGTCGAAATTAACACACATACTTTATGTGACTCAAAAGCCGAACGAGTTACTTTCCGACGTTGTTTTAGATGTGCGAGTGCCAGTCAAAACTCGCGGTGTCGGCACTCTGCCGACCATTTCGCTAGTTAACACCGGTCTTGCTGTGTGTGTTTCAAGCTCAAGAGCATCTCCAAGCAAAAAATGGTCAACAGCAACATTCAGACGGTTTCGTACTGCTCAATTGCTACATTAAAACGGTATGTTTCTTTTTCAGAACTGGAAAAACACAAGCGTGACAGCATTCGAACCTGTAATCTTCAGAGCCGAAGTCCGACGCCTTATCCATTAGGCCACACGGTCACTGACGACCAGCATTTACATGTATACGACTCATCTCGAAACGCTCACACCCCTGAGGATTTGTGTTTTCGTTCTACACAGCCGCTGCCCCTTGCTCTTTCCCACCCATTCGTTACATTCAACCTCTGACGTGACCGACCAAATATAGACTGAGAAACAAGACCACACACTTTGTGCATTCGGAATCGAAGGCAGGGCGTCCCTCGCCGCATTTGCTACGATGGCCATTTGCTACTTCTGCAGAAGCGGCGGCGGCGACGACGACGACGACGACGACGACGACGAAGATCGCGAGAGGCTCTGAGATATGTGAGAAATACATCTATAAAATGT
Organism: Schistocerca gregaria; assembly: GCF_023897955.1. Taxonomy (NCBI): domain Eukaryota; kingdom Metazoa; phylum Arthropoda; class Insecta; order Orthoptera; family Acrididae; genus Schistocerca; species Schistocerca gregaria. The sequence goes on from NW_026062335.1 coordinate 140,663, forward strand.
AATTCAGACTGCCTCGTCCCACCTTATGCTGTACCGCTTTGGCAAATGCTTTATCTGCGCCATTCGCCTTAATCACATCTGAGAGTAAATCTTAAAAAAACGCCTGTCGCTAATTGTTCGTCATCACAGGTACTGTTTGCTATACGGCCACGACGCGCAACTGATTTCCAAAATTCATCATTCTCCTGTGAGGATGGAACTTACAACCCCTAGTTTATTAGACCAGTGCTCTACCACTGAGCTAAAGAGGCGCGGCCTAGCGGTACTCTTGGGTACTTCGTCCTTACGGTCGTCTGCACCATCAGACTTTAGCTGACAACACTTCATATTACCGGCTAATATTTGCAGCTATGGCGACAAATTACTGCTTGGCTACACATCTGACACGTAACCGATGTGCTCTCCAAACCACAACACTTGCATTTCAGAACATGTCTTTCACACATGTCTACAAAATCACCTTCACCTTCAAATACAGTTTCCTTGCGACTGACAGAGACGTAGGCAAAGTTTAAAGTTGCTATTTCCATTAAATCTCGTTAATCAGAAAAACGGTAATTTACACCTGCAGCGGAACAAAATTCCGTTCCGCCCAGCGTCTGGCTCGAACCCACGACCCTGGGATTAAGAGTCTGACGCTCTACCGACTGAGATAGCCGGCTACCTCGGTGAATACTTGCCGGGTAGCACGTCACACAGTACTCGTTTGGGTTGGGTGGTCCCATACAGAATCTCTCCATGCTGCCTAATGTTTTCCTAACGTCACACTCGTCACGTACTTCACTTTTATGTCATAATCATTTCTGAGAGGCAAAGAAATTGCATGACAACAAGCAGAGCTAGTGGCGTCAAAATTAACACACATACTTTATGTGACTCAAAAGCCGAACGAGTTACTTTCCGACGTTGTTTTAGATGTGCAAGTGCCAGTCAAAACTCGCGGTGTCGGCACTCTGCCGACCATTTCGCTAGTTAACACCGGTCTTGCTGTGTGTGTTTCAAGCTCAAGAGCATCTCCAAGCAAAAAATGGTCAATAGCAACATTCAGACGGTTTCGTACTGCTCAATTGCTACATTAAAACGGTATGTTTCTTTTTCAGAACTGGAAAAACACAAGCGTGACAGCATTCGAACCTGTAATCTTCAGAGCCGAAGTCCGACGCCTTATCCATTAGGCCACACGGTCACTGACGACCAACATTTACATGTATACGACTCATCTCGAAACGCTCACACCTCTGAGGATTTGTGTTTTCGTTCTACACAGCCGCTGCCCCTTGCTCTTTCCCACCCATTCGTTACATTCAACCTCTGACGTGACCGACCAAATATAGACTGAGAAACAAGACCACACACTTTGTGCATTCGGAATCGAAGGCAGGGCGTCCCTCGCCGCATTTGCTACGATGGCCATTTGCTACTTCTGCAGAAGCGGCGGCGGCGACGACGACGACGACGACGACGACGAAGATCGCGAGAGGCTCTGAGATATGTGAGAAATACATCTATAAAATGTAATTCAGACTGCCTCGTCCCACCTTATGCTGTACCGCTTTGGCAAATGCTTTATCTGCGCCATTCGCCTTAATCACATCTGAGAGTAAATCTTAAAAAAACGCCTGTCGCTAATTGTTCGTCATCACAGGTACTGTTTGCTATACGGCCACGACGCGCAACTGATTTCCAAAATTCATCTTTCTCCTGTGAGGATGGAACTTACAACCCCTGGTTTATTAGACCAGTGCTCTACCACTGAGCTAAAGAGGCGCGGCCTAGCGGTACTCTTGGGTACTTCGTCCTTACGGTCGTCTGCACCATCAGACTTTAGCTGACAACACTTCATATTACCGGCTAATATTTGCAGCTATGGCGACAAATTACTGCTTGGCTACACATCTGACACGTAACCGATGTGCTCTCCAAACCACAACACTTGCATTTCAGAACATGTCTTTCACACATGTCTACAAAATCACCTTCACCTTCAAATACAGTTTCCTTGCGACTGACAGAGACGTAGGCAAAGTTTAAAGTTGCTATTTCCATTAAATCTCGTTAATCAGAAAAACGGTAATTTACACCTGCAGCGGAACAAAATTCCGTTCCGCCCAGCGTCTGGCTCGAACCCACGACCCTGGGATTAAGAGTCTGACGCTCTACCGACTGAGATAGCCGGCTACCTCGGTGAATACTTGCCGGGTAGCACGTCACACAGTACTCGTTTGGGTTGGGTGGTCCCATACAGAATCTCTCCATGCTGCCTAATGTTTTCCTAACGTCACACTCGTCACGTACTTCACTTTTATGTCATAATCATCTCTGAGAGGCAAAGAAATTGCATGACAACAAGCAGAGCTAGTGGCGTCGAAATTAACACACATACTTTATGTGACTCAAAAGCCGAACGAGTTACTTTCCGACGTTGTTTTAGATGTGCGAGTGCCAGTCAAAACTCGCGGTGTCGGCACTCTGCCGACCATTTCGCTAGTTAACACCGGTCTTGCTGTGTGTGTTTCAAGCTCAAGAGCATCTCCAAGCAAAAAATGGTCAACAGCAACATTCAGACGGTTTCGTACTGCTCAATTGCTACATTAAAACGGTATGTTTCTTTTTCAGAACTGGAAAAACACAAGCGTGACAGCATTCGAACCTGTAATCTTCAGAGCCGAAGTCCGACGCCTTATCCATTAGGCCACACGGTCACTGACGACCAGCATTTACATGTATACGACTCATCTCGAAACGCTCACACCCCTGAGGATTTGTGTTTTCGTTCTACACAGCCGCTGCCCCTTGCTCTTTCCCACCCATTCGTTACATTCAACCTCTGACGTGACCGACCAAATATAGACTGAGAAACAAGACCACACACTTTGTGCATTCGGAATCGAAGGCAGGGCGTCCCTCGCCGCATTTGCTACGATGGCCATTTGCTACTTCTGCAGAAGCGGCGGCGGCGACGACGACGACGACGACGACGACGACGACGAAGATCGCGAGAGGCTCTGAGATATGTGAGAAATACATCTATAAAATGTAATTCAGACTGCCTCGTCCCACCTTATGCTGTACCGCTTTGGCAAATGCTTTATCTGCGCCATTCGCCTTAATCACATCTGAGAGTAAATCTTAAAAAAAACGCCTGTCGCTAATTGTTCGTCATCACAGGTACTGTTTGCTATACGGCCACGACGCGCAACTGATTTCCAAAATTCATCTTTCTCCTGTGAGGATGGAACTTACAACCCCTGGTTTATTAGACCAGTGCTCTACCACTGAGCTAAAGAGGCGCGGCCTAGCGGTACTCTTGGGTACTTCGTCCTTACGGTCGTCTGCACCATCAGACTTTAGCTGACAACACTTCATATTACCGGCTAATATTTGCAGCTATGGCGACAAATTACTGCTTGGCTACACATCTGACACGTAACCGATGTGCTCTCCAAACCACAACACTTGCATTTCAGAACATGTCTTTCACACATGTCTACAAAATCACCTTCACCTTCAAATACAGTTTCCTTGCGACTGACAGAGACGTAGGCAAAGTTTAAAGTTGCTATTTCCATTAAATCTCGTTAATCAGAAAAACGGTAATTTACACCTGCAGCGGAACAAAATTCCGTTCCGCCCAGCGTCTGGCTCGAACCCACGACCCTGGGATTAAGAGTCTGACGCTCTACCGACTGAGATAGCCGGCTACCTCGGTGAATACTTGCCGGGTAGCACGTCACACAGTACTCGTTTGGGTTGGGTGGTCCCATACAGAATCTCTCCATGCTGCCTAATGTTTTCCTAACGTCACACTCGTCACGTACTTCACTTTTATGTCATAATCATCTCTGAGAGGCAAAGAAATTGCATGACAACAAGCAGAGCTAGTGGCGTCGAAATTAACACACATACTTTATGTGACTCAAAAGCCGAACGAGTTACTTTCCGACGTTGTTTTAGATGTGCGAGTGCCAGTCAAAACTCGCGGTGTCGGCACTCTGCCGACCATTTCGCTAGTTAACACCGGTCTTGCTGTGTGTGTTTCAAGCTCAAGAGCATCTCCAAGCAAAAAATGGTCAACAGCAACATTCAGACGGTTTCGTACTGCTCAATTGCTACATTAAAACGGTATGTTTCTTTTTCAGAACTGGAAAAACACAAGCGTGACAGCATTCGAACCTGTAATCTTCAGAGCCGAAGTCCGACGCCTTATCCATTAGGCCACACGGTCACTGACGACCAGCATTTACATGTATACGACTCATCTCGAAACGCTCACACACCCCTGAGGATTTGTGTTTTCGTTCTACACAGCCGCTGCCCCTTGCTCTTTCCCACCCATTCGTTACATTCAACCTCTGACGTGACCGACCAAATATAGACTGAGAAACAAGACCACACACTTTGTGCATTCGGAATCGAAGGCAGGGCGTCCCTCGCCGCATTTGCTACGATGGCCATTTGCTACTTCTGCAGAAGCGGCGGCGGCGACGACGACGACGACGACGACGACGACGAAGATCGCGAGAGGCTCTGAGATATGTGAGAAATACATCTATAAAATGTAATTCAGACTGCCTCGTCCCACCTTATGCTGTACCGCTTTGGCAAATGCTTTATCTGCGCCATTCGCCTTAATCACATCTGAGAGTAAATCTTAAAAAAACGCCTGTCGCTAATTGTTCGTCATCACAGGTACTGTTTGCTATACGGCCACGACGCGCAACTGATTTCCAAAATTCATCATTCTCCTGTGAGGATGGAACTTACAACCCCTAGTTTATTAGACCAGTGCTCTACCACTGAGCTAAAGAGGCGCGGCCTAGCGGTACTCTTGGGTACTTCGTCCTTACGGTCGTCTGCACCATCAGACTTTAGCTGACAACACTTCATATTACCGGCTAATATTTGCAGCTATGGCGACAAATTACTGCTTGGCTACACATCTGACACGTAACCGATGTGCTCTCCAAACCACAACACTTGCATTTCAGAACATGTCTTTCACACATGTCTACAAAATCACCTTCACCTTCAAATACAGTTTCCTTGCGACTGACAGAGACGTAGGCAAAGTTTAAAGTTGCTATTTCCATTAAATCTCGTTAATCAGAAAAACGGTAATTTACACCTGCAGCGGAACAAAATTCCGTTCCGCCCAGCGTCTGGCTCGAACCCACGACCCTGGGATTAAGAGTCTGACGCTCTACCGACTGAGATAGCCGGCTACCTCGGTGAATACTTGCCGGGTAGCACGTCACACAGTACTCGTTTGGGTTGGGTGGTCCCATACAGAATCTCTCCATGCTGCCTAATGTTTTCCTAACGTCACACTCGTCACGTACTTCACTTTTATGTCATAATCATTTCTGAGAGGCAAAGAAATTGCATGACAACAAGCAGAGCTAGTGGCGTCAAAATTAACACACATACTTTATGTGACTCAAAAGCCGAACGAGTTACTTTCCGACGTTGTTTTAGATGTGCAAGTGCCAGTCAAAACTCGCGGTGTCGGCACTCTGCCGACCATTTCGCTAGTTAACACCGGTCTTGCTGTGTGTGTTTCAAGCTCAAGAGCATCTCCAAGCAAAAAATGGTCAATAGCAACATTCAGACGGTTTCGTACTGCTCAATTGCTACATTAAAACGGTATGTTTCTTTTTCAGAACTGGAAAAACACAAGCGTGACAGCATTCGAACCTGTAATCTTCAGAGCCGAAGTCCGACGCCTTATCCATTAGGCCACACGGTCACTGACGACCAACATTTACATGTATACGACTCATCTCGAAACGCTCACACCTCTGAGGATTTGTGTTTTCGTTCTACACAGCCGCTGCCCCTTGCTCTTTCCCACCCATTCGTTACATTCAACCTCTGACGTGACCGACCAAATATAGACTGAGAAACAAGACCACACACTTTGTGCATTCGGAATCGAAGGCAGGGCGTCCCTCGCCGCATTTGCTACGATGGCCATTTGCTACTTCTGCAGAAGCGGCGGCGGCGACGACGACGACGACGACGACGACGAAGATCGCGAGAGGCTCTGAGATATGTGAGAAATACATCTATAAAATGTAATTCAGACTGCCTCGTCCCACCTTATGCTGTACCGCTTTGGCAAATGCTTTATCTGCGCCATTCGCCTTAATCACATCTGAGAGTAAATCTTAAAAAAACGCCTGTCGCTAATTGTTCGTCATCACAGGTACTGTTTGCTATACGGCCACGACGCGCAACTGATTTCCAAAATTCATCTTTCTCCTGTGAGGATGGAACTTACAACCCCTGGTTTATTAGACCAGTGCTCTACCACTGAGCTAAAGAGGCGCGGCCTAGCGGTACTCTTGGGTACTTCGTCCTTACGGTCGTCTGCACCATCAGACTTTAGCTGACAACACTTCATATTACCGGCTAATATTTGCAGCTATGGCGACAAATTACTGCTTGGCTACACATCTGACACGTAACCGATGTGCTCTCCAAACCACAACACTTGCATTTCAGAACATGTCTTTCACACATGTCTACAAAATCACCTTCACCTTCAAATACAGTTTCCTTGCGACTGACAGAGACGTAGGCAAAGTTTAAAGTTGCTATTTCCATTAAATCTCGTTAATCAGAAAAACGGTAATTTACACCTGCAGCGGAACAAAATTCCGTTCCGCCCAGCGTCTGGCTCGAACCCACGACCCTGGGATTAAGAGTCTGACGCTCTACCGACTGAGATAGCCGGCTACCTCGGTGAATACTTGCCGGGTAGCACGTCACACAGTACTCGTTTGGGTTGGGTGGTCCCATACAGAATCTCTCCATGCTGCCTAATGTTTTCCTAACGTCACACTCGTCACGTACTTCACTTTTATGTCATAATCATCTCTGAGAGGCAAAGAAATTGCATGACAACAAGCAGAGCTAGTGGCGTCGAAATTAACACACATACTTTATGTGACTCAAAAGCCGAACGAGTTACTTTCCGACGTTGTTTTAGATGTGCGAGTGCCAGTCAAAACTCGCGGTGTCGGCACTCTGCCGACCATTTCGCTAGTTAACACCGGTCTTGCTGTGTGTGTTTCAAGCTCAAGAGCATCTCCAAGCAAAAAATGGTCAACAGCAACATTCAGACGGTTTCGTACTGCTCAATTGCTACATTAAAACGGTATGTTTCTTTTTCAGAACTGGAAAAACACAAGCGTGACAGCATTCGAACCTGTAATCTTCAGAGCCGAAGTCCGACGCCTTATCCATTAGGCCACACGGTCACTGACGACCAGCATTTACATGTATACGACTCAT